>NC_057803.1:399327951-399370691 GCF_018294505.1 Triticum aestivum
GTCTCGTACCTAGTACAAAAGTTAGCGTGATACATACTGCATTTCAACTGTAAAATCTTCGGAGGAGGTTGGCGTTCCATGGTCGTTCCGACTCCTTACCGGAGTCGTCTCTCTTTCATACCTTCGGCTTCTGTGCATCGATCAGGTAGTAGGAGTCATTTCCCAGCGCTCTGCTGATGACAAAGGGGCCTTCCCAAGGGGCCGAGAGCTTGTGCTGGCCGGCTGTTCGCTGGATCGGCCGGAGCACGAGGTCGCCCTCTTGGAAAGGTCTTGGTCTGACCTTCCGACTATGGTAGCGGCGCAAGCCCTGCTGGTAGATGGTGGACCGGCTGAGGGCTAACAGCCGGCCTTCTTCCAGCAGGTCGACGCCGTCTTCTCATGCTTCCATGGCCTCCGCCTCCGTGTACATGGTTACGAGACGAACTCGATGTCAGTTGGGATGACCGCCTCAGCACCATACACGAGGAAGAAAGGAGTGAATCCGGTTGACTTGTTTGGGGTAGTGCGCAGACTCCAGAGGACGGCCGATAGCTCATCGAGCCAATAGCCGGCCGAACGTTCCAGTGGTACGACCAGTCGGGGCTTGATGCCGGAAAGGATGAGGCCGTTGGCTCGCTCGACTTGGCTGTTTGACTGCGGGTGGGCAACGGACGCTAAGTCCAACCGGATGCCCTGCGTCGCGCAAAAACGTGCCAATGCTCCCTTGGCGAAATTCGTGCCGTTGTCGGTGATGATGCTGTGCGGCACGCCGTACCGAGTTGTTATATCTGCGATGAATGTCACGGCAGTCGGCCATTCAGCTTCTTGATCGGCTTTGCCTCAATCCATTTGGTGAATTTGTCCACGGCGACAAGCAGATGTGTCATGCCGTCACGCGCCGTCTTGAATGGGCCCACCATGTCCAGTCCCCAAACGGCGAAGGGCCAAGTGAGGGGAATGGTCTTGAGTGCCGAAGCCGGCATGTGTTGCTTGGAGCTGAAGACTTGGCACACTTTGCAATGTTTAACTAACTCCTTGATGTCATCCAAAGCAGTCGGCCAAAAGAACCCATGGCGGAAAGCTTTGGCGACGAGTGATCTTGAGGCCGCATGGTGGCCGCATTCTCCTTGGTGGATGTCTCTGAGGATTGCAATGCCCTTCTCTTGCTCGACGCATCGCAGGAAGACTCCAGTGACACTGTGCCTGACGAGCTCTCTGTTGATGATTGTGTATGCTCTGGCTCGACGTTGGACTCATCTTGCCTCTGTTTCGTCAGCCGGCAGATCTTGGTTTATTAGGAATTTGAGGATGGACTGGGCCCATGATGGGGCTACGACTTCTTCTATTGCCAACACGGCTACTGCGACCAGGGTGGGCGGGCTGGGTGGTGAAATGCTGGAGTCGGCCGCCGCCTGTTGTGTTGGTGCAGTCCCCAGGCCGACTACCGCAGTCCCCGAGCCGGGTGTGGCAGTCCCCGGGTCGGGCGTAACTATGGAAGTCCCCGAGCCGCCTACTAACGTCCCCGGGCCGAGTATCGAAGTCCCCGAGTCACCTGCTTGGTTCTTCGAGCCGGACCCGGCTATGTCGGGGTTAGGTGGCACGAAGATGGAATCGGACTCTAGAGACGGCTTGATAGACGGCTTGAGGAGGCGTTGTAGAGAGACACCGGTTGGTATTGTCTACCGAGTGGAGCCTATTCGAGCTAGGGTATCAGCTGGCTCGTTGTCGGCTCGCGGTACGTGGAGGAACTCGCATCCTTCATAGTACCCGCCGATCTGCTGAATGAGGAAGCGGTAGCTTGCCATATTTGCGTCCTTGGCGTCCCAGTCGCCGGATAATTGCTGGACTACCAAGTCCGAGTCGCCGTAACATAGGATCCGGCGTATGCCGAGCTCTTTGGCAAGCCGGAGCCCGTGTATGAGCGCCTCGTACTCGGCCACATTGTTCGAGGCGGCAAAGTGAATTTGCAGCGTGTATCTGAGCTTGTCGCCTTTGGGAGAGGTGAGGATGACGCCGGCTCCCAAGCCGGTGCGCATCTTGGACCCGTCAAAGTGCATGCGCCAATGAGTGGAGTCGGGAGCTGGCGGCAGGTACTGGGTCTCGGCCCAGTCGACGAGGAAGTCGGCCAATGCTTGGCACTTGATGGCGGTGCGAGGCTGGTAGAAGATCGTGTAGGGGGCCAGCTCGATGGCCCATTTCGCCACCCGGCCGGATGCATCCCGGCTACCTATGATCTCGGCAAGCGGGGCGGTGCATACGACCATGATGGGGTGCTCTTGGAAGTAGGGCTTCAACTTCTTGGCGGCGAAGTACATGCCATAGCACATCTTCTGGTAGTGCGGGTAGTTCTGCTTCGAGGTAGACAACACCTCACTCAAACAGTACATCGGCCTCTGGACCGGCTCGGCTCGGCCCTCTTCTGGGCGCTAGACTACGATGACGGTGCTGACCACCCGGCTGGTTGCAGCAATGTAGAGGAGCATGGGCTCTTTCTCAGTCGGCGCCGCCAGGACAGGCGGTGTGGCCAGCATCTTCTTCAGCTTGTGAAAAGCTTGGTCGGCTTGGTCGTTCCACTCGAAGTGAGTGGTCTTCTTCATGAGGCGGTAGAGGGGGATAGCTTTCTCCCCGAGCCGGCTGATGAAGCGGTTCAGGGAGGCCAAGCACCCGGCGAACTTCTGGACGTCTCAAAGTTTGGTGGGAATCGCCATTCTCTCAATGGCCTTGATCTTTACTGGGTTGCATTCGGTGCCGCATTCGGAGACCAGGAAGCCTAGGAGCTGGCCGGCTGGCACTCCGAACACGCATTTCTCGGGGTTGAGCTTGATCTGGAAATGGCACAGGTTGTCAAATGTTTCCTTGAGGTCTTCCAGCAAGGTGTCGCGCTTCTACGTCTTCACCATGATGTCATCTACGTAGACGTGGGCATTTCTGCCGAGCTGCTTGAGGAGGCACTTCTGCATGCAACGCTGAAAAGTGGCACCGGCATTTCTTGAGCCGAATGTCATAGTCAGGTAGCAGAAAGCTCCGAATGGCATGATGAAGGTGGTCTTTAGGCGGTCAGCCAGATCTAGCTTTATCTGGTGGTATCCTGAGTATGCATCCAAGAAACCTAACAGCTCGCATCCGGCCGTCGAGTCTATCACTTGATCAATCCTTGGCAAGGCAAAGGGATCTTTAGGGCAGGCCTTGTTGAGGCTCGTGTTGTCTATGCACATGCGCCACTTGTTGTTCTTCTTTAGCACGAGGACCGGGTTGGCGAGCCAATCTGGAAAGAAAACCTCCATAATGAAGCCGGCTGCCAGAAGTCGGGCTATCTCTTCTCCTACAATCCTTCTTTTCTCCTCCGACAGTCGGCGGAGGGGTTGTTTCCCTCTCGGACGTGTAGCTTGTGCTCGGCGAATTCCTTCGGAACACCCGACATGTCCTTAGGGGACCATGCAAAGATGTCCCGATTCTCACGGAGGAAATCAGCGAGCTCGCCTTCCTATTTGCTGTTTAGGTTTGCCCCGATGACGGCAAACCTTTCTGGGTGCTCGGGGTCAAGAGGTATCTTCTTCGTCTCCTTGGCCGGCAGGAAAGATCCTTGGGCATCACACTCCTTGGGATCGGGGGACAGGGCCGGCTGTTTGCCGGCCATGGCCATGACTCGGTCCAACATCTTCTTTTCTTCGGCAATCACAAGGGACTCGGCCAGCCGGCTGCTGGCTGCTGCGCACTCGGAAGATTTCTTGTAATCGCCGGCTATGGTGATGATGCCCTTGGCGCTCGGTATCTTCATCTTGAGGTAAGCATAGTGGGGAACAGCCATGAACCTGGCCAAGGCAGGACGACCAAGCAATGCATGGTAGGGGCTCTCCAGGTCCACGGCTTCAAACCAGATAGCTTCCCAACGGAAATGATCCTTGTCCCCAAAGAGAACATCAATCTTGATCTTGCCAATGGGGGCGTAGGACAGGCCAGGTACAATGCCATGGAACACAGTTCGAGTAGGCATGAGTTGCTTCGTCTTGACGTTCAGCTTCTCCAGGGTGTCACGGTACAGGATGTTGATGCTGCTCCCGCCGTCTATCAGCACGCGGGAGAAACGGGCGGCGCGTCTGTTTGTTGCAAGGGTGGCATCCAAAACCAACGCACAAGAGCCGGGAGATGGCATCACCTCTGGGTGGTCGGCCCGGCTCCAGCTGATAGGCTTTTCTGACCAGTGCATGTGCTCGGCGGGGTTGGTGGCGACCATGTTGACTTCCTGGTGCTTTCGGCGTCTGCTGCACCGGCCTTCGGGCTGGCTTGGAAAGACGACATAGGCGGTGTGCTCGTCGGGGAACTCATCGTGCACAGCTCCGACTGCTGGCCGAGCGGTCGGCAGCTACGGAGCCGGAGGCGGCGGACCAGCAGGAGGAGGCGGCGCGAGCCCTACGCCTTTGGAGATTCGGGTGAGCCAGTGGCACTTCCGGGTTGTGTGGTTGGACGGCTTCGCACCGCTGTGGAACTTGCACGGGGCGTCGAGAGTTTGCTCGTAGGAGAAGGCCGGCTGCCAAGCCGGCCTGCCGCCCCTCTGCTTCTTGGGTGCGGGCCGCCCTTCGGGCTGCTCGTCTTCGACTCTGGCCACCTGCCGACTAGTGGAGAGCGGCACGGGGCCCTTGCGCTTGTGGTCATTTTGGTACGGGCGCCGGCCGGAGTCCCCAGCTGGCGTCTTGGGCGCCGGGTTGAGTACCTTACCAGACGCGTCTACCCGGAGTTCAGTCTTCATTGAGGAGTCGGCGGTGGCGTACTTGTCCGCTATGACCAGAAGCTCGTCGAGGGTAGTCGGCTCATCGCAAAGGAGCTTGTGCTTGAGGAGGGTGCCTTCTCGGCACCCGGCAGTGAAGTATTCTATGGCTTGCACCTCGTGCACCCCTTTGCAAGAGTTGCGGAGCTCGGCCCAACGCGTGAGGTAGTCGCGAGTGGATTCGGCGGGGCCTTGTATGCACAAGGAGAGCTGCCTGGGCTTGGGAGCCCGCTTGTAGGTGCTGGTGAAGTTACGGACGAAGGCTTCTGTGAAGTCTAGCCAGCTATTGATGCTGTATGGCCTGAGGCTGTTGAGCCAGGTCCGCGTCGTGCCTTGCAGCATGAGGGGCACGTACTTCACGGCAACGCGCCTATTGTCGTTTGCTATGCGAACCGCTGTGGAGTAGTCGATCAACCAATCTTTCGGCTTCACGGAGCCGTTGTACTTGGGCGTGTCTCTTGGGAGTGAGAACCCTTTGGGGAAAGGCTCGTCGCGGATGCGGGGGCCGAAGCAAGGCGGGCCAACATCATCTTCTTCTTATAGCGCCAGGGATCGCGCTAGGCGGTCGATCCGATGGCGGGCGTTGTTCTCGCCGACTCCTTCACGGCGACCTAGTCAGCCGCTGAGAGTCGGATGCGTGACAGGCGGTGGGGTGGGATATCTCTCCCCACGAGGTGGAGGTGGAGGCGGGTTGCCCCGCCGTTCCACGGCCCGGGGACGGCATCTGCGTCTCGCTTGATGGAGATCCGGGTTCGGCTTCGGCTGGCAGCCGACTCTTTCTCGTGTCGCGCGCGGGTTTTACCCGCAATCGGTGTCCGGGACGTCGCGCTGTGCTCTCAGCGCGGGGGAGGGCTTTCCGCGCGGGCGTCGGCTTCGTGCCGCTGTGCGGCTGCATCGATTAGTTGCTAGATGTGTCTGGTCATGTGGGGGAGTTCTTCGGCCCCCAGTCCGTCTAGCTTGTCTGCGGCCGCCTGGGCGGCGCGCAGGTTCTCGAGTGGAGTGGCGTAGACTGGGCGGTCGACTCCTGGCGTGTCGGCGAGGGCAGCGTCGCGCTGTCTGACAACGTCAGCTCGGCCTGGCCCACCTGGGGGCGGCATGCCAAAGGCGGCGCGGTCGGCTTCGCGCTGGTGGGCCTTAGTGAGGCGTCTCATGGAAGCCAACTTCCGGTCCTCCGCGATGAGGGCGAGGCGGCGAGCCTCTAGTGCTTCGGCGTCGGCATCGGCCGGGAGGGGGATGGACAAGTCGTGGACCGCCGCATGCAGGGCCTCGAGGGCGTTCTCGCCAGAAGCGCCGCCGTGGCCAATGACCATCACCTCGGTGGTGGCACTGCGCAGCCATCGGCCCGGGGAAGTGGGTCGTTGTAGATCGCGACGTCGGTGGGGAAAGCGTCGAGCGAGGTCGTGTCGGAGTCGACAGGCATCGGATCGGTGGAGCCAACAGACTCCAAGTCCACACCAGGCTAGCCGGAGATGTGGAGCTGGCCGAGGAGGTTGACGAGGTGGTCGGTGCCCACGTCAGAGGCGGGCTCATCGGAGGTGAAGGTCTCGTCAAGGAGATCGGCGAGGCCGCTCGCTGCACAGACGTTGGTGACGCCTTGCAGCACATCGTGGCAAGCGCCGTCGGGCGTGTCGAGCTGGCTACGCTCGCTGGGGAGGAAGAGGATTCCCGTCCAGAACAGGTCTCCGGACGACGGTGCACCTGGCCCCATGGTGGGCGCCAAATGTCGGGTGGTAGGTGCGACATATGCCAATGGGTGGCTTATCATTGTGGGAGCCAGTAAGACGACGCCGGTGCCTGGAAATGGGATGAGGCGAAGACATGCACGCCGGCGAATCTTACCCAGCTTCAGGGCTCTCCGTGGAGATAACACCCCTACTGCTACTCTGCGGGGTCTCCGCATGATCACTAGATGAATGAGTGGCTACAAGATGCTCCTTGAGCTATTTGGCAAGAAGAAGAAGAAGGGCACGGCTAGCTCTCCTCTCCTCTCTATGTGGTGTCTAAAACTAGCTCCGATCAACCCTTTGCATGGGTGCCCCGGGGGGTTTATATAGGCCCACCCCCCGGGGGTACAATGGTAATCCTGCTGAGCGTGGGCCCTAGCCGTCTGTGTCTACGCTCGCCGGTTTCTACGCCGGCTGCTGGGGCCCGCCGGCTGGTGGGTCCCGCCGGCTGCCGGCTCCTTGGCCGACAGGCAGGCCCCACTATCAAGGGCCTTGTCGGTGGCTCGTTACTATTGCCTCAAACCTGGTGACGAGGGCTTCGCCGGGGTAAGCGTGGCTATAGTGCCGCCGCCCGGCGGGCGATCGCTGTAGCCTCACCTCGTCTTGCCTCTTTAATGGGGCGTCTCCTTCGGGGGAGGAAGCAAGCCGGCTGTGGGGAGCTGGCCCTGTCTTGGGCCGACTGGGGAGGCCTGGCCGCCTTCGGGTGTCTCTCTGCCTGAAGGGGCCCACCGCCCGTGGGCCGCACTAACAGCCCGTCGTGGGTGGCGTTAGGGTCAACATGGCAACAGTGTCGCATCGGACGGGTCATGGCCACCCCGTACGGTGCACTGTGCCAGGCGTGCTCCAGGATTCGGGGGTGGCAGGCTTTACTATAGCCACGCCCCGCCACATCGCCATTATGTGGATGTAGACTTCAAGGGTACGATCTTGACTGCTTTGTGGGAGTCGGCTTCTCGCGGCCGGCTTCTTGGAGCCAGCCCTCCCGCGGCTTTCTTCATGAGGGCTAAAGTCGGGCCGCCTTCCAATAGTCGGCCTGGGATACAGCCGGCAAGGGGAAGGCGGCCCCATGTCTTGGATTCTTGAGGGCCGGATCAGCTCGTAATTTTTTCAGAAGGGCCAGGGGGAGCCGGCTAGGCTACCCGTGGTCATTTACTCTGACATGGTCTCCGATCTCGAAAGCCAAGTCACGGTGCTTGCTATCATAGTAACTCTTCTGGGCGATTGCACGGCTTTGAACATTTCTCCAGCTTCTATGATTAAGTCATTGCCAAGAAGTTGGCGTTCACCAGTCTTTGACCAATTGAGAGGAGTACGGAACTTTCTGCCATAGAGAATTTGAAGTGTGGCCTTGCCCGAACTCGCTTGGAAGCTGTTGTTGTTGGAGAACTCGACATATGGAAGACAATCTTCCCACTTCATACCGAAAGAAATGACACAAGCCTTGAGCATATCTTCAAGGATTTGATTTACTCGCTCAAGCCGCCTACTGACGTCCCCGGGACGACTATCAAAGTCCCCGGGTCACCTGCTTGGTTCTTCGAGCCGGACCCGGCTGCGTCGGGGTCAGGCGGCACGAAGATGGAATCGGACTCTGGAGACGGCTTGATAGACAGCTTGAGGAGGCGTTGCAGAGAGACACCGGTTGGTATTGTCTGCCGAGTGGAGCCTATTCGAGCTAGGGTATCAGCTGGCTCGTTGTCGGCTCGCGGTACGTGGAGGAACTCACATCCTTCAAAGTACCCGCTGATCTGCTGAAAAAGGAAGCGGTAGCTTGCCATATTTGCGTCCTTGGCATCCCAGTCGCCGGATAATTGCTGGACTACCAAGTCCGAGTCGCCGTAACATAGGATCTGGCGTATGCCGAGCTCTTTGGCAAGCTGGAGCCCGTGTACGAGCGCCTCGTACTCGGCCACATTGTTCGAGGCGGCAAAGTGAATTTGCAGCGTGTATCTGAGCTTGTCGCCTTTGGGAGAGGTGAGGATGACGCCGGCTCCCAAGCCGGTGCGCATCTTAGACCCGTCAAAGTGCATGCGCAAATGAGTGGAGTCGGGAGCTGGCGGCAGGTACTGGGTCTCGGCCCAGTCGACGAGGAAGTCGGCCAATGCTTGGGACTTGATGGCGGTGCGAGGCTGGTAGAATATCGTGTAGGGGGCCAGCTCGATGGCCCATTTCGCCACCCGGCTGGATGCATCCCGGTTGCCTATGATCTCGGCAAGCGGGGCGGTGCATACGACCGTGATGGGGTGCTCTTGGAAGTAGGGCTTCAACTTCTTGGCGGCGAAGTACACGCCATAGCACATCTTCTGGTAGTGCGGGTAGTTCTGCTTCGAGGTACACAACACCTCACTCAAATAGTACACCGGCCTCTGGACCGGCTGGGCTCGGCCCTCTTCTGGGCGCTGGACTACGATGACGGTGCTGACCACCCGGCTGGTTGCAGCAATGTAGAGGAGCATGGGCTCTTTCTCAGTCGGCACCGCCAGGACAGGCGGTGTGGCCAGCATCTTCTTCAGCTCGTGAAAAGCTTGGTCGGCTTGGTCGTTCCACTCGAAGTGAGTGGTCTTCTTCATGAGGCGGTAGAGGGGGAGAGCTTTCTCTCCGAGCCGGCTGATGAAGCGGTTCAGGGAGGCCAAGCACCCGGCGAACTTCTGGACGTCTCGAAGTTTGGTGGGAATCGCCATTCTCTCAATGGCCTTGATCTTTACTGGGTTGCATTTGGTGCCGTGTTCAGAGACTAGGAAGCCTAGGAGCTGGCCGGCTGGCACTCCGAACACGCATTTCTCGGGGTTGAGCTTGATCTGGAAACAGCGCAGGTTCTCAAATGTTTCCTTGAGGTCTTCCAGCAAGGTGTCGCGCTTCTACGTCTTCACCACGATGTCATCTACGTAGACGTGGGCATTTCTGCCGAGCTGCTTGAGGAGGCACTTCTGCATGCAACGCTGAAATGTGGCACCGGCATTTCTTGAGCCGAATGTCATAGTCAGGTAGCAGCAAGCTCCGAATGGCGTGATGAAGGTGGTCTTCAGGCGGTCAGCCAGATCTAGCTTTATCTGGTGGTATCCTGAGTAAGCATCCAAGAAACTTAACAGCTCGCATCCGGCCGTGGAGTCTATCACTTGATCAATCCTTGGCAAGGCAAAGGGATCTTTGGGGCTGGCCTTGTTGAGGCTCGTGTTGTCTATGCACATGCGCCACTTGTTGTTCTTCTTTAGCACGAGGACCGGGTTGGCGAGCCACTCTGGAAAGAAAACCTCCATAATGAAGCCGGCTGCCAGAAGCCGGGCTATCTCCTCTCTTACAATCCTTCTTTTCTCCTCCGACAGTCGGCAGAGGGGTTGTTTGACTGGTTGTGCGCCTTCTCGGACGTGTAGCTTGTGCTCGGTGAATTCCTTCGGAACACCCGGCATGTCCTTAGGGGACCATGCAAAGATGTCCCGATTCTCATAGAGGAAATCGGCGAGCTCGCCTTCCTATTTGCTGTTTAGGTTTGCCCCGATGACAGCAAACCTTTCTGGGTGCTCGGGGTCAAGAGGTATCTTCTTCGTCTCCTTGGCCGGCTGGAAAGATCCTTGGGCATCACACTCCTTGGGATCGGGGGACAGGGCTGGCTGTTTGCCAACCATGGCCACGACTTGGTCCAACATCTTCTTTTCTTTGGCAATCACAAGGGACTCGGCCAGCCGGCTGCTGGCTGCTGCGCACTCGGAAAATTTCTTGTAATCGCCGGCTATGGTGATGATGCCCTTGGCGCTCGGTATCTTCATCTTGAGGTAAGCATAGTGGGGAACAGCCATGAACCTGGCCAAGGCAGGACGGCCAAGCAATGCATGGTAGGGGCTCTCCAGGTCCACGACTTCAAACTAGATCGCTTCCCGGCGGAAATGATCCTTGTCCCCAAAGAGAACATCAATCTTGATCTTGCCAATGGGGGCGCAGGACAGGCCAGGTACAATGCCATGGAACACAGTCCGAGTAGGCATGAGTTGCTTCGTCTTGACGTTAAGCTTCTCCAGGGTGTCACGGTACAAGATGTTGATGCTGCTCCCGCTGTCTATCAGCACGCGGGAGAAACGGGCGACGTGTCTGTCCGTTGCAAGGGTGGCATCCAAAACCAACGCATAAGAGCCGGGAGATGGCATCACCTTTGGGTGGTCGGCCCAGCTCCAGCTAATAGGCTTTTCTGACCAGTGTGTGTGCTCGGCTGGGTTCGTGGCGACCACCTTGACTTCCTGGTGCTCTCGGCGTCTGCTGCACCGGCCTTCGGGCTGGCTTGTAAAGACGACATAGGAGGCGTGCTCGTCGGGGAACTCATCTTGCACAGCTCCGACTGTTGGCCGAGCGGTCGGCAGCTGCGGAGCCGGAGGCGGCGGACCAGCAAGAGGAGGCGGCGCGAGCCCTTCGCCTTTGGAGATTCGTGTGAGCCAGTGGCACTTCCGGGTTGTGTGGTTGGACGGCTTCGCGCCGTTGTGGAACTTGCACGGGGCGTCGAGAGTTTGCTCGTAGGAGAAGGCCGGCTGCCAAGACGGCCTGCCGCCCCTCTACTTCTTGGGTGCGGGCCGCCCTTCGGGCTGCTCGTCTTCGACTGTGGCCACCTGCCGACTAGTGGAGAGCGGCACAGGGCCCTTGCGCTTGTGGTCGTTTTGGTACGGGCGCCGGCCGGAGTCCCCAGCCGGCATCTTGGGCGCCGGGTTGAGTACCTTGCCGAACGCGTCTACCCGGAGTTCAGTCTTCATTGAGGAGTCGGCGGTGGCATACTTGTCCGCTATGACCAGAAGCTCGTCGAGGGTAGTTTGCTCGTCGCAGTGGAGCTTGTGCTTGAGGAGGGTGCCTTCTCGGCACCCGACAGTGAAGTATTCTAGGGCTTGCACCTCGTGCACCCCTTCGCAAGAGTTGCAGAGCTCGGCCCAACGCGTGAGGTAGTCGCGAGTGGATTCAGCGGTGCCTTGTACGCACAAGGAGAGCTGTCTGGGCTTGGGAGCCCGCTTGTAGGTGCTGGTGAAGTTGCGGACGAAGGCTTCTGTGAAGTCTAGCCAGCTGTTGATGCTGTATGGCCTGAGGCTGTTGAGCCAGGTCCGTGCCGTGCCTTGCAGCATGAGGGGCACGTACTTCACGGCAACGCGCCTATTGCCGTTTGCTATGCGAACCGCTGTGGAGTAGTTGATCAACCAATCTTCCGGCTTCACAGAGCCATTGTACTTGGGCGTGTCTCTTGGGAGCGAGAACCCTTTGGGGAAATGCTTGTCACGGATGCGGGGGCCGAAGCAAGGCGGGCCGACATCATCTTCTTCTTCTAGCGCCAGGGATCGCGCTAGGCGGTCGATCCGATGGCGGGCGTCATTCTCGCCGACTCCTTCGCGGCGACCTAATCAGCCGCTGAGAGTCGGATGCGTGACACGCGGTGGGGTGGGATATCTCTCCCCATGAGGCGGAGGCAGAGGCGGGTTGCCCCGCTGCTCCACGGCCCGGGGACGGCCTTCTGCGTCTCGCTTGATGGAGATCCGGGTTCGGCTTCGGCTGGCAGCCGGCTCTTTCTCGTGTCGCGCGCGGGTTCTACCCGCAGTCGGCGTCCGGGACGTCGCGCCGTGCTCTCAGCGCGGGGGAGGGCTTTCCACGCGGGCGTCAGCTTCGTGCCGCTGTGCGGCTTCATCGGTTAGTTGCTGGATGTGTCTGGTCATGTGGAGGAGTTCTTCGGCCCCCAGTCCGTCTAGCTCGTCTGCGGGCGCCTGGGCGGCACGCAGGTTCTCGAGTGGAGTGGCGTAGACTGGGCGGTCGACTCCTAGCGTGTCAGCGAGGGCAGCGCCACGCTGTTTGACAACGTCGGCTCGGCCTGGCCCGCCTGGGGGCGGCGTGCCAAAGGCAGCGCGGTCGGCTTCGCGCTGGTGGGCCTCAGTGAGGCGTCTCATGGAAGCCAACTTCCGGCCCTCCGCGAGGAGGGCGAGGCGGCGAGCCTCTAGTGCTTCGGCGTCGGCATCGGCCTGGAGGGGGATGGACAAGTCGTGGACCGCCGCATGCGGGGCCTCGAGGGCGTTCTCGCCAGAAGCGCCGCCGTGGCCGATGACCATCACCTCGGTGGTGGCACCATCGCAGCCATCGGCCCGGGGAAGCGGGTCATTGTAGATCGCGACGTCGGTGGGGAAAGCGTCGAGCGAGGCCGTGTCGGAGTCGACAGGCATCGGACCGGTGGAGCCAACAGACTCCAAGTCCACAGCAGGCTAGCCGGAGACGTGGAGCTGGCCGAGGAGGTTGACGAGGTGGTCGGTGCCCGCGTCAGAGCCGGGCTCGTCGGAGATGAGGGTCTCGTCAAGGAGATCGGCGAGGCTACTCGCTGCGCAGACGTTGGTGACGCCTTGCAGCACGTCATGGCAAGCGCCATCGGGCGTGTCGGGCTGGCTATGCTCGCTGGGGAGGAAGAGGGTTCCCGTCCAGAACAGGTCTCCGGACGACGGTGCACCTGTCCCCACGGTGGGCACCAAATGTCGGGTGGTAGGTGCGACATATGCCAATGGGTGGCTTATCATTGTGGGAGCCAGTAAGACGTCGTCGGTGCCTTGAAGTGGGATGAGGCGAAGACATGCACGTCGGCGAATCTTACCCAGCTTCAGGGCTCTCCGTGGAGATAACACCCCTACTGCTGCTCTGCGAGGTCTCCGGATGATCACTAGATGAATGAGTGGCTACAAGATGCTCCTTGAGCTGTTTGGCGAGAAGAAGAAGAAGGCACGGCTAGCTCTCCTCTCCTCTCTATGTGGTGTCTAAAACTAGCTCCGATCAACCCTTTGCATGGGTGCCCCGGTGGGTTTATATAGGCCCACCCGGTACAATGGTAATCCAGCTGGGCGTGGGCCCTAGCCGTCTGTGTCTACGCTCGCCAGCTTCTGCGCCGGCTGCTGGGGCCCGCCGGCTGGTGGGTCCCGCCGGCTGCCGGCTCCTTGGACGACAGACAGGCCCCACTATCAAGGGCCTTGTCGGTGGCTGGTTACTGTTGCCTCAAACCTGGTGACGAGGGCTTCGCTAGGGTAAGCGTGGCTACAGTGCTGCCGCCCGGCGGGCGATCGCTGTAACCTCACCTCGTCTTGTCTCTTTAATGGGGCTGGCTGTGGGGAGACGGCCCTGTCTTGGGCCGACTGGAGGAGGCCTGGCCTCCTTCGGGTGTCTCTCTGCCTGAAGGGGCCCACCGCCCGTGGGCCGCACTAACAGCCCGTCGTGGGTGGCGTCAGGGTCAACATGGCTACAGTGCCGCGCCGGACGGGTCATGGCCACCCCGTACGGCGCACTGTTCCAGGCATGCTCCAGGATTCGGGGGTGGCAGGCTTTACTATAGCCACGCCCCGCCACATCGCCGTTATGTGGATGCAGACTTCAAGGGTACGATCTTGACCGCTTTGTGGGAGTCGGCTTCTCGCGGCCGGCTTCTTGGAGCCAGCCCTCCCGCGGCTTTCTTCATGAGGGCTAAAGTCGGGCCGCCTTCTGATAGTCAGCCTGGGATACAGCCGGCAAGGGGAAGGCGGCCCCACGTCTTGGAATCTTGAGGGCCGGATTGGCTCGTAATTTTTTCAGAAGGGCCAGGGGGAGCCGGCTAGGCTACCCGTGGTCATTTACTCCGACATGGTCTTCGATCTCGAAAGCCAAGTCACGGTGCTTGCTATCATAGTAACTCTTCTCGGGATTGCATGGCTTTGAACATTTCTCCATCTTCTATGATTAAGTCATTGCCAAGAAGTTGGCGTTCACCAGTCTTTGACCAATTGAGAGGAGTACGAAACTTTCTGCCATAGAGAATTTCAAATGGGGCCTTGCCTGAACTCGCTTGGAAGCTGTTGTTGTTGGAGAACTCGACATATGGAAGACAACCTTCCTACTTCATACCGAAAGAAATGACACAAGCCTTGAGCATATCTTCAAGGATTTGATTTACTCGCTCAACTAGGCCACTAGTTTGAGGATGGAAGGCTGTGCTGAAGCGAAAGTTGGTGCCCATGGCCTTTTGGAAGGAGTCCCAGAACTTACAAGTGAAGATGCTTCCACGATCTGAAGATATCAATTGCGAAATGCCGTGCAAGGAGACAATCCTGGAGGTGTATAGCTCTGCCAGCTGAGCTGCTGTGATAGATTCTTTGATTGGAAGGAAATGAGCCACGTTAGTAAGCTTGTCGATGACAACGAAGATACCATCATTTCCATGCTTGGACTTGGGAAATCCAATCACAAAGTCCATTTCAAAATGGTCAAACTTCCATTCTGGAATAGCAAGAGGTTGGAGGAGACCAGCTGGTCGTTGGTGTTCTGCTTTCACCCTTCTGCAGACATCACATTCATTCACGAACTGAGCAATTTCTCGCTTCATTCGAGTCCACCAATACGACTGCTTGAGGTCATGGTTCATCTTTGTACTTCCAGGATGAATGGATAGGAGGGAATTATGTGCCTCGTTCATAATGACTCTCCATAGATCACCTTTAGGCACCACAATTTGATCCTCGAAGAATAGAGTGTCTTTGTCATCAATGCGATAGCACTTGTACTTTGGTTGGCTCTTGGCAATCCCATTTTCACCTTCTTCACCATGGCATCAAGAAGTTGTGCGTCATGAATTTGATCTTCCAGAGTAGGAGATACTTGGAGGTTGGCAAGAAAGCCTTGGGGAACAACTTGGAGATTCGGTTTGCGGAAAGCCTCACAAAAGACCGTTTGGAAGGGCTTGAGAATTAAGCTGTTGCAGTAAGCCTTCCTCCTCAAAGCATCTGGAATGACATTGGCCTTTCCTGGAGTATATTCAATACTCGGATTGTATTCTTGAATCATTTTGACCCAATGAGTCTGCCTGAGGTTGAGATTGTTTTGAGTGAAGATGTACTTGAGGCTCTTATGATCAGTGAAGATGTCCACATTCCTTCCCAACAAGAGATGTCTCCACATTAATAATGCATGGACAACTGCCGCCAACTCAAGGTCGTGAGTGGGGTAGTTCCTTTCGTTGGGCTTCAACTGGCGATAGGTATAGGCCACAACTTTCTTCTCTTGCATTAACACAGCACCGAGACCTTGCAGGGAAGCATCACAGAAAACTTCGAACGGTTTGGATTCATCACGAGGAGTCAAGACAGGAGTTGTGACCAGTTTCTGTTTGAGGGTGTTGAAAGGAACGTCACACTCAGGCGTCCAGACATACTTGACTTGCATTTGGAGGAGGTTGGAAAGAGTCTTTACAATCTTAGAGAAATTCTCAACAAATCTTCGACAATAGCTTGCAAGCCCAAGAAAACTGCGGAGCTACTTGACATTCTGAGGCAGTTCCCAATTCACAATTGCAGATACCTTCTCAGGATTAACAGCGATGCCTTTGGCAGACATGATATGACCAAGGTAAAGAACTTCGTCAAGCCAGAACTCACACTTTGAAAACTTCGCATAGAATTGATGCTCTTTGAGTTTGTCGAGTACCAATTACAAATGCTTGGCATGATCGTCCTTGTTCTTGGAAAAGACCAAAATATCATCGAGATAAACCAAGACGAAATCATTTGTGTAAGCGTTGAAGATGAAGTTCATCATGCGAGAGAACGTTGAAGGAGCATTAACAAGGCCGAAAGACATGACAGTATATTCATAAGAACCATAGCTTGTTCTGAATGCTGTCTTGGAAATATCTTGTTCACGAATGTGAATCTGATGATAACCCATACGGAGGCCAAGATTGGAGAATACTTGAGCACATTTAAGTTGCTCGAATAGCTCATTGATGTTGGGAAGTGGATACTTGTTCTTTATTGTCTTCTTGTTCAATGGACGGTAGTCGACGCAGAGTCGTTCCGTTCCATCCTTCTTCTTGACAAAAAGAACACCACACCCCCATGGAGATGAACTGGGTCTGATCAGACCCATATGCTCTTGTTCATCGAGTTGTTTCTTCAACTCCTTCAACTCCACGGGTCCAAGCTTGTAAGGATGCTTACAAACAGGTTCCGTGCTAGGCTCAAGATTGATAACCAATTCAACTGGCCGGTGAGGAGGCATTCTTGGAAGCTCTTCTGGAAAGACGTCTTGATATTCACAAACGACTGGAATCTGAGAGATGGCATTCAACTCGCCTTCTCATTGAGAGAAAACAGCTGAATGGTATCACCCCGAGCGGCATAGATGATCACATCCTCAGAAGAGTGTGTCAATTGAATCTGCCTGGCAGCACAATCAAGCTGAGCCTTGTGCTTAGAAAACCAGTCCATGCCGACAATTAGATCAATATCCGAGTCACCAAGAACCATTGGAGAAGACAGAAATTTATAGTTTCCCATCTTGATGGAAACATCCGGGATCAATGTGGTAGCCCTCATAGACTTGCCCGGAGAAACCACTCCCATGGGTTTACCCAACATTTCTGAAATGAAGTCATGCTTTGAAACAAATGATCTTGACATGAAACAATGCGATGCACCAGTGTCAAAAAGAACTTTTGCAGGAATAGAGTTAACTGGAAAGTTACCCATGATCACTTCTGAAGAATCCTCTGCCTGAGTTGCGTTCATCATGTTGACTTTAGCATGCTTGGGATTATGCTTGACCACTTTATTGCTGGCAGATCTCACCGGAGGAGGAGGTGGAAGGCGCCTTTGGTTGAAGCATTTGTTTGCATAGTGGCCTTTATCGTGACACTTGTTGCAAGTAACCTCTGAAAGCAGACAGTGATAAGGAGCACTTGACCTTGGTGTATGAGACTACGCTTTGTTCTGATAGCCTAGGTTGGGTGGGTGGAAAGATCCATTGCCACCTTTACTCTTTTGCTGATAAGGCTGACGAAACGGAGGAGGAGGAGGCAACCAGAACTTATGTTGCTTAGCTGCCACATGTGATGAAGAAGAAGATTGAACTGCATCTCTGACTCTCTTCTTAGACGCCTCACACTTGAGCTGAGAAGCTTCTTGCTTTAGTGCCATGTTGTAGAATTCATAAAACTTAGTCGGCTAAAGAAGCACAAGAGCTAATTGCAGATCTTGTCTGAGGCCACCTCTGAATTGATAAATCATGCTCTTTTCATCAGGGACGTCTTGTTTAGCGAAGCGAGCGAGTCTCTGAAACTGGATATTGTATTGATACACGGAAATGCTGCCTTGCTTGAGATTACAGAACTCCTCATGCTTGCTCTCAGCAACGCTTTGTGGAATGTGCTGAGCTTTGAAGTCTCGACAGAAATCATCCCAGGTAATCACACGACCTCCTCTAGAATCTCTGTATTGTTGATACCACTCAGCATCTTGGTCCTTCAGTTGAAAAGAAGCAAACTTGACAAAGTCCTCAGGCCTGACATTGCTACATTCAAAATGTCTGCAGAATACACCTATCCCAAGTGTGGCCTTAGATATATGCTCAATTTATTGTTATGAACTAAGCGCGCGCTGTTGAGTTTCCCTCCATTTCAATTTGCAGCCATGAAACTTACCGGTAATTGTTTGTTGTTTGTCACTACATTTGCTTTGCTAATGTGATCCATAGTGTATCTACTTTGCATCAATACATATTGTTATCTCCTTTTCACTACCAAACTGGAACCTTACTACATTTATTTGATTGATTGCATGTACAATTTTGTTATTTTTTCATTTCATTTTTAGCATGTTGTTAAAAGTATATGATATATATTCTAATTACATGTGTAGTTCTATTCTGATTAAATTTCATTTGGTACAATCAGGGCTTGTGATAATGCTTTGCCATGGGATGATATTCACAACTTGAATAATAAGTGCGATCACCCTTGGGTGGTTTTAGGGGATTTTAATGAAATTTTACTCTCATCAGAAAAGGAGGAAGGGAATGCGAGACCAAATGCAATGATGAAACAGTTTCGTAATTGTTTGGGAGAGTCTGGCCTAGAAGATGTGGGATGTATAGATAATTTCTTCAGGTTGGCCGGACTGTTGGACTATGAATATACAAGATTGAAGACTTCGTCCCATGTCCGGGTGGGACTCTCCTTTGCGTGGAAGGCAAGCTTGGCAATTCGGATATGTAGATCTCCTCCCTTGTAACCGACTTTGTGTAACCCTAGACCCCTCCGGTGTCTATATAAACCGAAGGGTTTAGTCCATAGGACAAGAACAACATAATCATAGGCTAGCTTCTAGGGTTTAGCCTCTACGATCTTGTGGTAGATCAACTCTTGTAATAATCATATCATCAAGATCAATCAAGCAGGAAGTAGGGTATTACCTCCATCGAGAGGGCCCAAACCTGGGTAAACAATGTGTCCCCTGCCTCCTGTTACCATCAGCCTTAGACGCACAGTTCGGGACCCCCTACCCGAGATCCGCCGGTTTTGACACCGACATTGGTGCTTTCATTGAGAGTTCCACTATGCCATCACGATAAGGCTTGATGGCTCGTCTTGTTATCAAGGACAACATTACCTCTGGGGGATCCCTGGCTGTAGGCCACACTCTCCGACTAGGCGGCTTCGTCATGACCGTCTGTGCGGCCGTCGTGCCGATGATGACTTCTCGGGTCATCAAAAATAGCCTCCACATCGACTCGGGATTCACCGAGCAGATGGATCCAACGGAGCTCTCTTCCTTCGGAGTCGCTACGGACTATGATCGGAGCGGGCTTAAACCCGACCAAAGGGAGATTAACTCTCCCCCGGTTACCCATCAGATAGCGGTGGTGGAGGAGTAGTGCAGCGATTCTTCCTCTATTTTGAGGACAAACTATGTCCGGATTCCCGAGCTCTCCGAGTCGGATACCCGTCTATGGGAGGACATGGCCCAAGCTCCGAACCTAGAATCGGACAGCGGGCCAGAACTATTGGGCAACGTCCTGGAGCATGAACTGCCAAGCTCGGAAACTCCTCTGCCCCTGGGTCTTAGATCGGGTCAGGGTTTGGACCTAAATCTACCCACCCACCCTCACATAAATGATCTTTCCCACATTAGACAAGAGCCCCAAGACACAGTACATAACTATTGGGCCAGGTTCCTCCTTGTAATGAGCAAGGTCAACTACTGTCGCGAGGAAGATGCAATTTCATTCTTTTGCAAAAATTGCATGGACAAGGGAATCCTCAACGCCATAAGTCGCTGTGACATAGCACACTTCGCTGACTTGGCGGCCATAGTACAGAAGTACTGTGCGATGAAAGCACCTGGAAAACCCAAACAAAATTCTAGGATCCTCCGGCTCTCAGTAAACCCCCCATCCGAACTAAAAGGGTGTACTCTCATAAGTACCTGATCCAATTACAAAGAAACCAAAGCACACTATAGGGCGTGGAACCGTATTGGAGGGACGGCTCAATGGGCCATGCAAAATTCACAGTACACCGGATACCATGCCAACACACAGCCTTAGGGCATGTTGGATACTCCGGCAGGTGGCCAAGAGCGGCGAGGATCTCCTCATCAACAATACCACAGAGCACCATCCCGTGGAAAATAACAATAAAGTATTGACAGTCTTCGAGACTTTCGCCTCAAGTAATAGGCGCAAGCGAGCACTCCGAAGCCTCGCCGAAGTCTGCCATGTTGTAGCAATAAATCCATGGAACGATACGGCCATAACCTTCAATGCCAGTGACGAACCTCAATTCCGAACAGCCCGAGCACCAGCCGCTTTGTTCATTAGTCCTATTGTGGACGGCTTCCGGCTTACTAATGTGGTCATGGATGGTGGCAGCGGATTAAATCTCATCTACGAGGAGACTCTAAGCAAAATAGAAATAAACAAGAGCCGCATTGAGCAAAGAAGAACGACCTTCAGAGGAATCATCCCTATGCGGGAGGCACAATGTGCGGGAAAAATTGCACTAGATGTGGTATTCGGCACGCCGGAGAATTATATAGGTCCGAAGAAATCACACTCCAAGTGGCCCCGTTTAGTAGAGTATACCATGCCCTTTTAGGGCGGGAGGCATTCACGATCTTCCAAGCTATACCCCATTACGGGTACATGATGCTCAAGATGCCCGGGCCCAATGGAATCATCACTCTAGCTAGTGATCCGGACATAGCACTCCGCGCCGAAAATAAAACCGCCACACTGGCCCTCGAGGCGTTATCCGAAGCCCTCGCGGCCGAAGAACTAACTGCACTGCACTCCACAGTGCACAGGGATGATGTGATACTCGACAAAAGACCCCAAGTCCACATCTTTTAAACCAGCGAACGGAATAGTCAAATTCTAGGTCCACCCAATGGGCCCTACAAAAATAGCATCCATCGGGGTACAGCTGAACCCCACAACAGACGACGCACTGCGGGAGTTCTTGCTCGAGAATTGGGACATCTTCGCCTGGCATCCTTCAGACATGCCATGAATCCCACGCAAGTTGGCCGAGCATAGCCTAAACATTCTAAAGGGGTACAAGTCGGTCAAGCAGACTCTTCGGCGTTTCTCAGAGCATAAGCGACAAGCCATGGGAGAAGAGCTAGCCAAGTTACTCGAGGCCGGATTCATTAGAGAAATAAAACATCCGGACTGGCTAGCAAACCTGGTGATGGTACCAAAGAAGGACAAATCCTGACGCCTATGTGTCGATTTCAAGGACCTTAACAAGGCTTGCCCCAAGGATACCTTCCCCATCCCGCGCATCAATCAAATTATCAACGCTACCGCAGGACACGACTCATTGTTTTTCCTTGACGCATACTCTGGACACCATCAAATCAAGATGGTGGAGTCCGATCAAGCCGCAACGGCATTCATCACCCCATACGGCGCCTTCTTTTTTAACACCATGCCTTTCAGGCTCAAAAATGCCGGTGCAACCTATCAACGCATGATTTAGACATGCCTGGAAACACAAATCGGCAAAACAGTGGAGGCATACGTAGACAATGTGGTCATTAAAACCAGACACATTGAATCTTTAATAGACGACTTGAGGCTTACATTCGACAATCTCCGAACATATGACATCAAGCTCAATCCGAAAAAATGCGTTTTCGGCGTGCCCGCCGGAAAGCTCTTGGGCTTCATCGTTTCCATTAGAGGAATTGAAGCAAATCTGGCTAAAGTCCGAGATCTGTCATAGTTGGCTATCCCAACAGACCTCAAGCAAATCCAGAAATTAACCGGATGCGGGGCTGCCTTAAGCCGCTTTATCTCCCAATTGGGAGAAAAGGCATTACCTCTTTATCGCCTTCTTCGACGCACCAAACACTTCGAGTGGATGGATGTGGCCACGACTGGACTGGAAGAAATAAAAGCCCTCTTGGCCAGCAACCCAATCTTGGCCGCGCCAAATATCGGCGAACCAACACTGTTATATATAGCCGCAACACACCAGGTTGTAAGCACAGTGCTCGTCGTCGAACGAGAGACGGACGGACATAAGTTCCCGCTTCAAAAGCCAGTATACTATGTATCCACTGTCCTCACTCCATGCAAATCACGGTACCCACATTATCAAAAGATAGCATACGCGGTCTTCATGGCATCCCGGAAACTACAACACTACTTTCAAGAATGTTCAATTACAGTGGCCTCTAAAGTACCACTAAACGACATAATAAATAACCACGATGACATGGGCCGGATTGCTAAATGGGCTATTGAGCTCCTCCCGTTTGACATAACATACAAACCATGGCGAGCCATTAAGTCGCAAGTACTGGTTGATTTCGTCGCCGAATGGACAGAAGTTGAACTCCCTAAAGAGTACGGCACGTACTCCAGTTGGATCATGCACTTTGATGGCTCTAAGATGCTGGCTGGTCTGGGGGGTAGTCTCCATGGGCATTCAACGCCTAGAGGTGCGTGGGGATTCGAACCTCGCAATATCTCAAATAAATGGAGACTTTGACGCCAAGGACCCAAAATGGCGGCTTACCGCAATGCCATCCTCAAAATGACAGCTCGGTTCGAGGGGCTCGAATTCCACCATGTGGTCCGAGAAAACTATCAAGCGGAGGATATCCTCGCCCGCATCGGCGCTAAGCGCGACCTTGTCCCAAATAATATCTTCTTTGAAAGGCTGTTTAAGCCATCCATGGTGTGGGAAGGGGAGACCGGCAACAACAGTCCGAATCCGGCCACAACACCAGATCTCGAACACTCTGACGTAATCGGAGGCTCCGCCACCGAAATAACACCTTCGGCCCACGTGATGATGGTTGTCATCGCCCCGTGGACAGAACCCTTCTTGGCTTACCTAAATAGGCAAGAACTCCCTGAGGACCCAAACGAGGCACGTTGCATTGTGCAGCGGTCTAAAGCCTACAAGGTCCACGAGGGAGAGCTTTATAAGAAAAGCTCTACCGGAGTACTTCAAAGCTGCATCTCCGAAGAGGAAGGATGACAACTTTTGGCAGAAATTCATGCTCGACTCGGCGGCCATCACACCGTAGCTCGAGCCCTTGTAAGCGAGGCCTTCCGTACAGGTTTCTACTGGCCGACAGCCTGAGCAGACGCACAAGACCTCGTCCAACATTGCGTCGGTTGCAAGCTTTTTGCAAACCAAAGCCATATGCCACCTACCGCTCTCCAAACAATCCCCATTACTTGGCCCTTTGCGGTCTGGGGGCTTGATATGGTCGGACCCCTTAAAGGAGCAAGCCATAAGAAAAAGTACCTATTGGTCATGGTGGATAAATTCACCAAATGGATAGAAGCCAAACCAGTTAAAACGGCCGAGTCCGGACCAGTGATAGACTTCATATTCGGGGTTGTACACCGTTATGGTGTCCCCCACAGCATCATCACCGATAAAGGCTCGGACTTCACAGCTGACGAGGTAAAAACTTGGTGCGACAACATGGGCATTAAGCTCGATTATGCCTCCGTCTATCACCCCCAAACAAATGGTCAAGTCGAACGAGCAAATGGTCTTATTATGAGCGGCATTAAACCCAGATTAGTGCGATCTTTGAAGGAATCAGATACACACTGGGTTGAGGAGCTCGACTCCATAATATGGGGGCCGCGGACCATGCCGAATCGCACTACCGGATACACACCGTTTTTATGGTGTACGGCGCAGAGGCGGTACTGCCCTGCGGCATCATTCATGACTCACCTCGAGTGCGCATGTACGAAGAGAAAGAAGCCGAGCTTGATCAGTAGGAAAGTTTAGATGCCCTGGAGGAGGAGCATGACGTTGCAAAAGCCCGCTCTGCATTCTATCAGCAACAGGGTCGACGGTATCAAAGCAGAGAAGTATGGGCCAAAACTTATAACGTTGTTGAACTCGTTCTACGCCTACGTGAGAAGAAAAAGGACAAGCTCAAGCCCAAATGGGAAGGTCCCTTCATTATCGACAACGTTCTACCCGGTGGAGCGTACCGTCTGCGTGATGCATCGGACAATCGACTCGAGCCAAACCCATGGAACGCGGCCAGACTCCGAAGGTTCTACGCCTAGTGCCGGACTTTGTGTTCGTCTCCTTACCTCCGCCTTTTTTATATATATCCTCTATCTATCTTTCTTTCTTTCTTTCTTCCCTTTTTATTCACGGCCTTAAAAGGTTAAAATATGTCTTGACTACACAATCTTGACGCGCCTTGTGTGCTCATTATACCTGGGGGCTTCTTATACAGAAGCTTAATATAATTATGTTCCGGGCTCTATGCACCCTGCACATGTGTTACTTTTCCACATGTACCTTTTCTTCACCATTATATGCATTGATATGACTTAAGTTTTGGCCAAGATGGGTTGCCTGGCTCTTGTGTTTATGCCCTACATTCCCGTTAATTCGGCTAGGGCATTAGGGGAGCACCTCTGCAATTGTTACTGTTGGGTCAGCCGGATGTGTACATGAGACTGGGTGAAGCCGAAAGCTAGCGTTCTTAAGGGAATATTCGGTCAGTGGACAAAGATGACTTTTACTTATTGCAATACATGCCCCCGGATGTTTATATCCTGCGTCTCTTTTCGCAGTTCGGACATGCACATTAATGCATGCGTACCCAGGGAAAGGAACCCTTAACGGGACTATTCTCCCTGTAAGATGTTTCTTACTATCCATGTAATATAACATAGCTAGTTGGGTACTTGTCTGTTCAAGCACTTATGACCCCTACGCCTGGTTTTCACGCGTACCCCAGTTTTTAGATAACTGAGCGGGTATTCGGATACACTCCGGACTGTCGGGTCCGGAGGTCGAAGTGAAAAGGTCCGCCATGACAAATGATTTACAATACGGCTAGGGACAAAATATGTCACTTGGAGCACACAGTCACTTAGACTGACTAAATTCTTCTTCTATACCATACAACAGGTTGTCTGGCCTACAATCCTGTTGGGATTACTTTGCGGCTAATTTTACCTGGTCATATACCAGATTAACGGGCATCTCTTTCCCATCAGACCCTACAGGTCCGACCTCGGCCATGTGGTTTGGGTCAGCCTTGGTATATCGCGTCTTCACCGTGGCCTAGGCTTCCGTTGCACCTTGTCGGCAGGCAGATATCTTCCATAATCGAAAGCACTGCTGCGCTCCCTTGAGCATCTCTATGAGCTCCCCCATGCCTCCTAGCAGGGAGGCGGATGGCCACAAGGCCTGGGCAATGCCCTGCATCACCTGTCGAACTTGTTCGTGCAGTTGTGAGAGCTCTGGCAGAAGATCGCTCGCAGATCCGGGCATCTCCTCTTCGGGATGACCCGTCGGCATACCTACAGATATAACTCTGTTAGACGGTTTCTTTGCTGAACTCTATAAAAGTTCGTTCAAGCACTTACTAAAAATGCCGTGTCGAAGCCTCTTATTCTCCTTTACGGAGTCAGCTAGCTAGGCCCGAACATCTTTCAGTTCAATGCCCAGCCGGGTATTGGCATCTTGGAGATCGTTTTTTCCCACCTAACCTGCCTAAGCACGCGCTCGCCAGCCTCTAGCCGTCATTGAGCATGTTGCTCATCCCCTCGCACGATCTTCAGATTCACTCCGAGATCATGTGCAAAATCAATTGTTAGATTTGCATGCGTGCCGAATACTAACTGGTACATGTCATTTCATTCTTTTTGATCAGGACAAGTATTACCAGATGGGGCCTTCTTGGACTCCTCCATTCCGGCAACTGTGGCCCGTAGCTGGGCTTTGCATTCCTCCAGCTCTTGAGACAACTGGGTATTCTTCTCTGTAAGAATCTACGCATATAATGATCCTTAAATCAGTTGTGCCAACTGTTTCAAGTCTCAGGGGCTACTGATATACATAATTATCAGATTTTCTTACATGTATATCCTTTACATACTGGTCTGTGGCTCTGGCAAGGCCATTTTGAGAAGCTCGTATGTACGCATCTCCTGAGTTGAAGGCATCGAATGCCTCTTCGGGGAAACCAGGGTCGCGGAGTACGGCCCGGCGACGCATGTGATTCATGGCACACTCCACTTAGGAATTTGTAGCAGACAGCCTATCTGCATCCTCTATAGGAGGAACATCCGGTGTTGTCCCCACGTTAGCATCTTCCCCTAAGTCCGGCTCTAGAGTCCGGCTGGTGGAGGCGTGGCCGGCAGGCTCTCCGGACATGGTCTGGCGAGCGTTTTTTCTGCCAGGAACCATGGACATTATTATATTTCAAAGACAACAACCACGGAGCAGGGTTTTTCTTCATACCTCTGCGGCGGTGTCTCAGTCCAGACCGCCTTCCTTTTAAGCCTACCCGGTTTCGATCCCCCTTATTGATGAGTCACCGCGGGTTCGGCATGGTGCCCCGAGGGCCTTCCATCTAAGACGCAATATGTGTGTAGTGGGTGAGGTGCAAAAAATGGATCATTCTCGGAAGTTGGGACTCCGGTTTTACTTACACGCGATGCAGGGAGCAGGCCAGGATAATCGGCTATGATGGCCACCAAGGCACCATCGCAGCTTAACTGATAGAACGTCCTATCGACGAGCTCCACAAATATGTCCGGATCTTCTTCGAGTCCGGGGTCGAGGGCCCGGTTAGGGTCCTCTGGCTGTACAGATGGGTCGTGGACCTCGCTCATAGCTTTTCGCAGTTCCTGCTATGAAATAGCAAGGTAAATATTTGTGATGAAGAATGCGGGAAGGTCTGGAATAAAAGGTAGCAGCTCACCCAGTTTGGGGGGTTGTACATGGAGAATCCATCCCATGGCTTAATGTGGATGAACTCCTCTTGCTCTCCTTTGTACAAATCGGACAATATTTTCGCTAGAGCAACGGCAGAGTCCGGACCTTTACGACCGCAGCGGGTGGCATCGTCTTCTCCATTGAAGTGCCACATGGGTTTCCCTCGATACTGAAGTGGCTGCACCCCCCACATTATAAATATTGACATAAACTCGACTATTGTCAGTCCTGATTTGGCCAACGTTTTTATCCTAGCCATCAGGTAAAGGACCTCTCTGTTATCTTCCTCCTGGGGGATCCAATGGCGCCAGCTGCGGTGTTTCTTCAAAGGGGCATTATTAAATTCAGGAAGGCCCATCCGAATAGGGTCCGGAAGGGGGACGTCCTCCATATAAAACCACTCCGAAGGCCAGTCTTCAGATGTCTTCTTCGGAGTACTGGACAGGTATCCGATCCTGGCGATGCGCCATATTTCGGCTCCGCCCACTTGATATATTGACCCCTCCTGTGTATGGGGTACGAGGCAGAATCACCTCTTCCATAGCTCGAAATGAGCTTCGCAGCCAGAAACAGCTCGCAAAAGGCGATGTAGCCAGCAATGTGTAATATGGAGGCAGGAGTAAAGTTATGCAGCTAGAGGCCATAGAACTCCAGGAGCCCGCGGAGGAACGGATGGATTGGAAATATGAGTCCCCTCAATAAGTAAGGGACAAGACATATCCGCTCCCCCCTGGATGGGTTGGGAAAGCACTCCGCTTGCTCCCCGCCATTATAAGTGGCTAGCCCGGCTCGGACGGGGACCATATACGCAGGAGGGAGAAACCCCTGGGTCTGTAATTCTGCTAATTGGCTATGGGGGACGGAACACTTCTCCCAATTGCTTGGCTTAGTGCTACGGGATCAAGAGGAGGAGCTGCGGTGACCGGCCATGATGGGATGGACTTTTCCGGGCGCGCTCCGATGGATACTCGCTGTGGGAGGATGGTGTGATCTGGATCTAAGGATCCTCGTCTCTTTAAATAGACGATTTACTTACGTGGTTAGGGTGACAAATGTAAAAACGCCCCGACTTCTCGCATTCGCTCGACACATGGAAGATATCCATTATTAAAGCACAGAAGCCAAGGAGCGCCACATTCATGGGAAGCCAGACACTACTCATTACGGCTGGTACTCGGGATTTGGAGAAGAACCCGCCTTGCAATGCTGAAGACAATCTGCATGCCGTAGTCATCGTCATTGAAGCCTGGTTCAGGGGCTACTGTGGGAGTCATGGATTAGGGGGTCCTCGGACAGCCGGACTATATACTTTGATCGGACTGTTGGACTATGAAGATACAAGATTGAAGACTTTGTCCCGTGTCCGGGTGGGAATCTCCTTTGCATGGAAGGCAAGCTTGGCAATTCGGATATGTAGATCTCCTCCCTTGTAACCGACTCTGTGTAACCCTAGACCCCTCTGGTGTCTATATAAACCGAAGGGTTTAGTCCGTAGGACAAGAACAATCATAATCGTAGGCTAGCTTCTAGGGTTTAGCCTCTATGATCTCGTGGTAGATCAACTCTTGTAATACTCATATCATCAAGATCAATCAAGCAGGAAGTAGGGTATTACCTCCATCAAGAGGGCCCGAACCTGGGTAAACATTGTGTCCCCCGCCTCCTGTTACCATCAGCCTTAGACGCACAGTTTGGGACCGCCTACCCGAGATCCGCCGGTTTTGACACCGACACCTGCCTCTTTAGCACCAAAGGGCAAACTGGCACTCTGCACCCGCTGACGCCTGCCTGGCCTTGGTCGTCATGGCTCACGTCACGGGAACCTCACGAGGTGCCCCTTGCCTTGATCTCTCCGCTCCTCGTGAGCCAGCCTAGTGAGGCTGCCCCTGAGGAGCTCTTGTGTCGTCCGCCTCACGAGGAATGGCCCTTCGCGAGGGTCTTGAGTGTTGGTTGATGAAGATGGGTCGTACCAGGCCGCTGGTGGAGCCACACCTGGGCTGCAGGCAGGCAAGTCTGGGTACCCCCGTTCCCAGGACACCGACAGTAGCGCCCGGGCCCAAGGTGCGCTCATGCTTGGCTTCACGACGAATCCAATGGGCAAGTGCGTAGTGCCGCGGGCCCTAATAGCCTGCAGCCTTGATTGACGCGTGGCGACTGACAGGACATGGGCGCATCCACTTCCCCATGCAACCTCAATTTCTGCCTGGCTTGGCAACTACCGTCGTATTCATAGCTCCTCATCCCTTACAGGCAGCACTCTCAACCACTCCCTCATCTCCCGGAAGGCAGCAGATCTCTTTCCCCAGCTCAATCTGACACCAACTCCCCGCGCCGCCATGGCACCAAGCCAAAAGAAGAAGGGAAAGAAGGAGTCCCGTACCTCGGCCCCTGCGGCGCCGGTACTCGAGCCCGCCATCGAGTGGTCGGTGGTGCTCAACCAAGAGGCGATGGGCAAGGTGCACACAGCACTCGCCACCGATTTCAATGAGTGGGGGCGATGGTGGACTGGCCTGCTTCCCGCGCCGAGGTCAACATGATGGTCACCGAGGTCCCCTTCCATCTCCACGCCCTCTGGGCAGGCTTGATTCCCTCTTCTCCAATTTCTTCAATGCGGTGCTCTCGCACTACCAGATTAACGCGCTGCATCTCGATCCCCAATCCATCATCCTCCTTGCCGTCTTCGCCTTTGTCTGTGAAGCCATGGTGGGCATTGCCCCTTTCGTGGCTCTGCTTCGCCACTTCTTCTCGCTGCACCTGACAGATACTCTCCAGCGCTTTGGGTGTGTATCCCTACAGGCCGTCGCGGCGACGGCCGGCTCGGGGATTGACTTCGAGCTCTCACTAGTTGTCGGAGGCTTCACGAAGATGTGGGTGTTCGTGGACATTGGTGCTACCTCTTGAGCACTACGTTGGTTTTCCCTTGAATAAGAAAGGGTGATGTACCAAAGCAGTGTAAGTATTTCCCTCAGTTTTAAGTTCAAGAGTATTAAGTTCAAGATAACAGAGTAACGCTTTAAGGAAGATGACATGATATAGAGGGATAAACTCATGCAATATGATAAAAACCCCATCTTGTTATCCTCGATGGCAACAATACAATACGTGCCTTGCTGCCCTTACTGTCAGTGGGAAAGGACACCGCAAGATTGAACCCAAAGCTAAGCACTTCTGCCATTGCAAGAAAGATCAATCTAGTAGGCCAAACCAAACTGATAATTCGAAGAGACTTGCAAAGATAACCAATCATACATAAAAGAATTCAGAGAAGATTCAAATATTGTTCATAGATAAACTTGATCATAAACCCACAATTCATCGGTCTCAACAAACACACCGCAAAAGAAGATTACATCGAATAGATCTCCACAAGAGAGGGGGAGAACTTTGTATTGAGATCCAAAAGGAGAGAAGAAGCCATCTAGCTAATTACTATGGACCCATAGGTCTGAAGTAAACTACTCACACTTCATCGGAGAGGCTATGGTATTGATGTAGAAGCCCTCCGTGATTGATACCCCCTTCGGCGGAGCTACAGAAAAGGCCCCAATGTGGGATCTCGTGGATTCAGAAAGTTACAGCTGTGGAATTAGGGTTTTGGCTCCGTATCTAGTAGTTTGGGGGTATGTATGTATATATAGGAGGAAGGAGTACGTCGGTGGAGCAACATGGGCCCCAGGAGGGTGGAGGGCGCACCTGGGGGGGGGGGTAGGCGCGCCCCCTACCTCGTGCCTTCCTGGTTGATTTCTTGACGTAGGGTCCAAGTCCTCTGGATCATGTTCATTCCGAAAATCACATTCCCGAAGGTTTCATTCCGTTTGGACTCCGTTTGATATTCTTTTTCTGCGAAACCCTAAAATAGGCAAAAACAACAATTCTGGGTTGGGCCTCCAGTTAATAGGTTAGTCCCAAAAATTATATAAAAGTGTATAATAAAGCCCAATAATGTCCAAACACGATATAATATAGCATGGAACAATCAAAAATTATATATACGTTGGAGACGTATCAAGCATCCCCAAGCTTAATTCCTGCTCGTCCTCGAGTAGGTAAATGATAAAAACAGAATTTTTGATGTGGAATGCTACTTGGCATAATTTCAATGTAATTCTCTTAATTGTGGTATGAATATTCATATCCGGAAGATTCAAGACAAAAGTTCAATATTGACATAGAACTAATAATACTTCGAGCATACTAACTAAGCAATTATGTCTCTTCAAAATAACATGGCCAAAGAAAGTTATCCCTATAAAATCATATAGTCTGGCTATGCTCCATCTTCACCACACAAAGTACTTAAATCATGCACAACCCCGATGACAAGCCAAGCAATTCTTTCATACTTTTGGTGTTCTCAAACTTTTTCAATCTTCATGCAATACATGTGCGTGAGCCATGGACATAGCACTATGTGGAATAGAATGGTGGTTGTGGAGAAGACAAAAAGGAGAAGATAGTCTCACATCAACTAGGCGTATCAACGGGCTATGGAGATGCCCATTAATAGATATCAATGTGAGTGAGTAGGGATTCCCATGCAACGGATGCACTAGAGCAATAAGTATATGAAAGCTCAACAAAAACAACTAAGTGGGTGTTCATCCAACTTGCTTGCTCATGAAGACCTAGGGCATTTTGAGGAAGCCCATCGTTGGAATATACAAGCCAAGTTCTATAATGAAAAATTCCCACTAGTATATGGAAGTGATAACATAGGAGACTCTCTATCATGAAGATCATGGAGCTACTTTGAAGCACAAGTGTGGAAAAAAAGATAGTAGTATTTCCCCTTTTTATTTATTTACTCTTTTTTGGGCCTTCTTTTTTTCGCCTTTCTCCCTTTTTTATTTTTTTATTAGGACAACACTCTATGAATGATGATCATCACACTTCTATTTGTTTACAACTCGATACTAGAACAAAGTATGACTCTATAAGAATGCCTCCGGCGGTATACCGGGATAGCAATGATGCATGAGTGACTTATATGAAAGAATTATGAACGGTGGCTTTTCCACAACTAAAATGTCAACTACATGATCATTTGAAGCAATATGACAATGATGGAGTGTGTCATAGTAAACGGAACGGTGGAAAGTTGCATGGTAATATATCTCGGAATGGATATGGAAATGCCATGATAGGTAGGTATGGTGGCTGTTTTGAGGAAGGTATATGGTGGGTGTATGATACCTGCGAAAGGTGCGCGGTATTAGAGAGGCTAGCAAGGGTGGAAGGGTGAGAGTGCATATAATACATGGACTCAAAATTAGTCACAAAGAACTCACATACTTATTGCAAAAATCTATTAGTTATCGAAGTAGAGTACTACGTGCATGCTCCTAGGGGGATAGATTGGTAGGAAAAGACCATCGCTCGTCCCCGACCACCACTCATAAGGAGGACAATCAATAAATACATCATGCTCCGACTTCTTAACATAACGGTTCACCATATGTGCATGCTACGGGACTCACAAACTTCAACACAAGCATTTCTCAAATTCACAACTACTCAACTATCATGACTCTAATATCACCATCCCCATATCTCAAAACAATTATCAAGTTTCAAACTTCTCATAGTATTCAACACACTCATAAGAAAATTTTATTATTAATCTTGAATGCCTAACATATTTAAAGAAAATTACCATGCTGTTTTGTAGGACTCTCAAAATAATCTAACTGAAGCATGAGAGAACAATGGTTTCTATAAAACAAATCCTCCATCGTGCTCTAAAAGATATAAGTGAAGCACTAAAGCAAAAACTATATAACTCATAAGATATAAGGGAAGCACATAGAGTATTCTAACAATTTCCGAATCATGAGTGTCTTTCTCAAGTAGGTGTGTGCAGCAATGATGATTGTGGAAAACTAATAAATAAAGACTCAAATAATACAAGACGCTCCAAGCAAAACACATATCATGTGGTAAATAAAAATAATGCTCCAAGTAAAGTTACAGATAGAAGTAGACGAAAGAGGGGATGCCTTCCGGGGCATCCCCAAGATTTGGATTTTAGGTGTCCTTAGATTATATTGGGGTGCCATGGGCTTCCCCAAGCTTAGGCTCTTTCCACTCCTTGTTCCATAATCCATCAAATCTTTTACCCAAAACTTGAAAACTTCACAATACAAAACTTAAAGTAGAAAATCTCGTGAGCTCCGTTAGCGAAAGAAAACAAAACACCACTTCAAGGTACTATAATGAACTCATTCTTTATTTATATTGGTGTTAAACCTACTGTATTCCAACTTCTCTATGGTTTATAAACTATTTTACTAGCCATAGATTCATCAAAATAAGCAAACAACACACGAAAAACAGAATCTGTCAAAAACAGAACAGTCTGTAGTAATCTCTATCTAACGCAAGATCTGGACCGAAAAAATTCTAAAATAAGTTGATGCACGTGAGTAATTTATCTATTAATCATCTGAAAAATAATTAACTAAATAGCACTTTCCAAATAAAAATCGCAGCAGTTCTCGTGAGCGCTAAAGTTTGTGTTTTTTACAGCAAGATTAAAAAGGCTTTCCCCAAGTCTTCCCAACGGTTCTACTTGGCACAAACACTAATTAAACACAAAAAACACAACCAAACCAGAGGCTAGATAAGTTATTTATTACTAAACAGGAGCAAAAATCAAGGAATAAAAATAAAATTGGGTTGCCTCCCAACAAGCGCTATCGTTTAATACCCTTAGCTATGCATAAAAGCAAGGAAGATCTAGGTATTGCCATAATAATAAGATAGATCATTAAAACTCGTGTCATATTCCCTACGTTCGCCAGCAAGTTTTCTTTGAGGCAGGCAAAAGTAATCAAAAGGGCTAAATTTAATGGGACAAAAGTCCCCAAGATCAACTTTGGGAGGTATAGGTTCCTCCTTCGGCCCTTCGTATTGCACAACCAATTCATCATTATAAGCATTCTTTTGACAGAACTTTGTGAGCCTATACTCGAGAGAATATCCTAGTTCATTATTTCGAATAGCCAAATCATTATTAAGTTCAGAAATTCTATCAACTAGCACATTGGTGGGAACCCTTTTTATAAGATTTTCATTGAAAGCAACATAGTCTAGAGATTGAAAACGCATTATTCCTTCTTGATCAAAAAGGATAGCCTCTATGGGAGGACGGAAAGCGTCGACCCTATAATGCGCAAATATTTCTTTGGCTTATTTTATTATGAATCTAAACTCATGAGCGAAAAGATAGTAGCGGCACGCTTAACATAAGAATGCTCAATATTAGAAAATTCTAAGAAAATCCTTTGTATGCAAGGATGCATGTGCATAAATTTTCTTTCAAGTTGAACTACAAGCATGGCGATAGCGTCTACAAGACTACTAGTTCTATGAAGGATAGAGCTACCCATAGAAGGCAAAGCACCGACACAAGTAAAGAAATCTTGGATAACTCCTTTTCCCATAATATTACCACTACCAATTCAGAATTTTTTTGTATGTAAGATAGGGGGTTCTTCAGCAGGAGCATCAGAATTTTTCATGATATTATTATTGTCCATATCGACAGTAATTTTTCCGATTTCAGACATAATGGCGGAAAGTGCAAGGGGAAAAAAGAGGCAAATAGAGAAACAGAGGGAGGATGGAGAGAGAGAGGGTGAATAAAACGGCAAGGGTGAAGTGGGGGGAGAGGAAAATGAGAGGCAAATGGCAAATAATGTAATGTGGGAGATAAGGGTTTGTGATGGGTACTTGGTTTGTTGACTTTTGCGTAGACTCCCCGGCAACGGCGCCAGAATTGGCTCATTGTCGGGAGTCAAATCTTGACTTGTCTTGCGCGAACCTCCCGGCAATGGCCCAAGAAATCCTTCTTGCTACCTCTTGAGCACTGCGTTGGTTTTCCCTTGAAAGGGAAATGGTGATGCAGCATAGTAGCGTAAATATTTCCCTCAGTTTTTGAGAACCAAGGTATCAATCCAGTAGGAGGCCACGCACGAGTCCCTCGCACCTACACAAACAAATAAACTCCTCAAAACCAACGCAATAAAGGGGTTGTCAATCCCTTCACGGTCACCTACGAGAGTGAGATATGATAGATATGATAAGATGATATTCTTGGTATTTTCGTGATAAAGAGAAATAAAGATGTAAGTAAAATAAATGGAAAAGGAAATAACTAACTATTGGAAGATTAATATGATGGAAATAGACCATGGGGCCATAGGTTTCACTAGAGGCTTCTCTCGAGAGCATAAGTATTACGGTGGGTGAACAAATTATTGTTGATCAATTGACAGAATCGAGCATAGTTATGAGAATATCTAGGTATGATCATGTATATAGGCATCACGTCCGAGACAAGTAGACCGACTCCTGCCTGCATCTACTACTATTACTCCACACATCGACCACTATCCAGCATGTATATAGAGTATTAAGTTCAAGAGAACAGAGTAACGCTTTAAGCAAGATGACATGATGTAGTGGGATAAACTCATGCAACATGATATAAACCCCATCTTGTTATCCTCGATGGCAACAATACAATACGTGCCTTGCTACCCTTACTGTCACTGGGAAAGGACACCGCAAGATTGAACCCAAAGCTAAGCACTTCTGCCATTGCAAGAAAGATCAATCTAGTAGGCCAAACCAAACTGATAATTCGAAGAGACTTGCAAAGATAACCAATCATACATAAAAGAATTCAGAGAAGATTCAAATATTGTTCATAGATAAACTTGATCATAAACCCACAATTCATCTATCTCAACAAACACACCGCAAAAGAAGATTACATCGAATAGATCTCCACAAGAGAGGGGGGAACTTTTTATTGTGATCCAAAAGGGGAGAAGAAGCCATCTAGATAATAACTATGGACCCGTAGGTCTGATGTAAACTACTCACACTTCATCGGAGAGACTATTGTGTTGATGTACAAGCCCTCTGTGATCGATACCCCCTCCGGCGGAGCTCCGAAAAAGGCCCCAAGATGGGATCTCGTGGATACAGAAAGTTACGGTGGTGGAATTAGGGTTTTGGCTCCGTATCTGGTAGTTTGGGGGTATGTAGGTATATATAGGAGGAAGGAGTACGTCGGTGGAGCAACATGGGCCCCAAGAGGGTGAAGGGCGCGCCCCCTACCTCGTGCCTTCCCGGTTGATTGCTTGACGTAGGTTCCACGTCCTCTGGATCAACTTCGTTCCGAAAATCACGTTCCCGAAGGTTTCATTTCGTTTGAAATCTGTTTGATATTCTTTTTCTGCGAAACCCTAAAATAGGCAAAAAAAATCAACAATTCTGGGTTGGGCTTCCGGTTAAAAGGTTAGTCCCAAAATTAATATAAAAGTGTATAATAAAGCCCAATAATGTCCAAAACAGGATATAATATAGCATGTAACAATAAAAAATTATAAATACATTGGAGACGTATCAGTTGGTGTGCGCAGCCCTCTGTTGTTGCTCCCTCGGGTTCCAGCTGCTCCGAGCTCTGGTTGGGGGCACACGAAGCTCACCGATTGGCGGCTCGCCCATGTCTGGCTCCGGTTCCCCAAGTTGAAGGACCTTGGTGTGACGGCACCCATGGTGGTGAAGGAGTTCATCTGGTGTCGCATCGCTCCACTTCAGCACCACTCTCGGCAAATGTGCACCTTCTCTAGCTATGGGGACCACATGAGGCTTCAGGCTCCGGCTCTTCCTCCTGAGGCACGGCGCACGGTGCTCGAGCTCCTAACGGGCAACCCGAAGCCAGTCAATCTGTCGGAGGAGGGCTGTCTTCTATACCGCTGATTGAACAAGGCGGAGTCGTGAAGCAGATGCCCCTTTTCGATGAATGGGGACCACGCCGGTTGGCCTTGAAGGGCCTTGAGAGAGCCCTGTCTTTGTGGTCCCCCTTCCTGCCGTGAGGGCGGGGCCTGCCCCAGGAGCGAGCGCAGGGGGGCGGTTGCTGTCGGGCGATGGCGACGCTGCTGCTGAGGAATCGGCACCACTCGGGGCTCCTGAGGTGCCGTCCCCCGGGACCCTGGAAAGCCGTCCTGACGAGACGGCCTGGGCGTGACGCAGTCCGATGCTCCTAAGGCCAGAGCCCCCGAGGCCTTGGTGATCCTCCATGACGTGAGCACCGAGGTCTCAGCGCGGTCCGGCACCCCTGAGGTCGCCTCCTCATGGGTCGCACCATCCGCACCTGGCCTTGGCGGCCGTGCCCAGGGCTTCGACTAGCTCCGCCCGAACTTCGCAGCGCTCCGTAAAAGGAGGGGATCTCCAGGCTGCATGTAACGCCCACGATGTGGCTATATCTCCCACGTGTCGACACAAGACTTAGAGGGATAACCGCATGGTGGTTTTGTCGCAAGAGGGGTAATCTTCACACAATCCCATGTACTGAATAAGAAAGGGATAAAGAGTTGTCTTACAATCGCCACTTCACCCAAATAACATGTTAAACATACATCATCCAGACTACAATCAAGGTCTGACTATGCAACCAAAATAAAAAAGACAACCCCAAATACTAGATCCCCGATCATCCCAACTGGGCACCACTACTGATCATTCGGAAAAGACACATAACAACGACCAAGATCTTTATCGAGCTCCCACTTGAGTTCGGTTGCATCACCCGCACTGGTATTATCGACATGTGCATCTGTTTGGAAGTATCCCTGAATCTTCTAAAACAAGATTGCGCCGGTTGAATTAAATGGCTCAAAAGAGATAACATCCTCAAAAGAGCTTGAACAAATGCAGAGTGGAAACATGAATCTTCGAGATATCTTCAGCACTCCTGAACAAATGAATAGCAAGAGGTGAATGATCCAGGGGGTGCACTGGCATGGGAAAGCATTTGGAACGAGGAAAAATATATGATTAACAAATATTGAATAGAACCCATCGGAGAAGAAAAGAGAACGAAGAATGATAAACTTGTAGAGGATCTTCATGAGGACCACCGGGTAAGAACATTGATTGAAAAAAATATGAATAGACTTCACATGAACAAAATGGATACTTGTTTAAGACATCTGATTTCTTGAAAGAAAAGGGTGGGAGCGCGAAAAAAAAAGACAGCTTTGGACAGATGAAACGAACACCGTTTAGAAAAGGTATGGAATCCACATTTAACATAGGAGCAACTTGAATACCACAACACAAAACAAAGCAAAGGATTGGCTTCCAGAATAAGTCGGAAACAAACATATGATAGACCCCATATCGTATCATGTGTCTGTCGAAAAGATATCCTATGAGATAATTGAATTCCCACTTATTAACTCCCGAAACTTTCTGGTTATGCAATCTGGTGTTGGGGATACAAGGGAAGAAATATATCTCACCCAAACTAACAATCCCTACATCCAGCTATATCCATCCTTCAACACATAACCAAGAAACCTTCGGAAATCATGTACCTCAACCTTCAAAAATCATCCGTTATACGAGTTATGGCAATACTCCTGAACTCCTGCCCCAGTATTGTGTGGCATCGAGGTTTTCTCACCAACAACTTCATAAAAGAGATTTTCGATGTCGGCAACTCAGGTATTCTAGAACTGCAATGATAAAATTTTGATGACAACACCTTGGAGCTTAACTCCCCGGGACACTGCCACAACCCCTAAATGTCAGGAGGCACCAAGAACAATGTTCTCATCACAAGAATATCGGAACGATTCCAAGATACCCGCATGATCCTAAAAAATTTCGTGAAATTTGAGGAGAGGAAAGTCAAAACATCTACGTCAGGAGACCTCACCAGAGCGACGAAGGGACTGAGGACTAAAAAGAATCCTACTCTCCGATATATATAATCCTAAGACTCAAAACATTTTGTTCTAGACTCAACAACGTCAGCGATTCGATCAAGCAGGGGGCTCCTAAGTCGGGGATGGCTCTGATTACCAACTTGTAACGCCCACGATGCGTCTATATCTCCCACGTGTCGAGGCACGGCTTAGAGGGATAACCACATGGTGGTTTTGTCGCAAGAGGGGTAATCTTCACACAATCCCATGTACTGAATAAGAAAGGGATAAACAGTTGGCTTACAATAGCCACTTCACACAAATAACAAGTTAAACATACATCATCCAGAGTACAATCAAGGTCCGACTACGGAACCGAAATAAAAGAAGACAACCCCAAATACTAGATCCCCGATCGTCCCAACTGGGCACCACTACTGATCATCCGGAAAAGACACATAACAACGATCAAGATCATTATCGAGCTCCCACTTGAGTTCGGTTGCGTCACCTGCACTGGTATTATCGGCACCTGCATCTGTTTGGAAGTATTTGTCAACGCTTTAAAAAAAGATTGCGCCGGTTGAATTAAATCGCTCAAAAGAGATAACATCCTCACAAGAGCTTGAACAAATGCAGAGTGGAAACATGAATCTTCGAGATATCTTCAGCACTCCTGAACAAATGAATAGCAAGAGGTGAATGATCCAGGGGGTGCACCGGCATGGGAAAGCATTTGGAACAAGGAAAAGGATATGATTAACAAATATTGAATAGAAACCACCGAAGAAGAAAAGAGAATGAAGAATGATAAACTTGTAGAGGATCTTCATGAGAACCACCGGGTAAGAACATTGATTGAAAAAATATGAAGAGACTTCACATGAACAAAATGGGAACTTGATTAAGACATCTGATTCCTTGAAGGAAAAGGGTGGGAGGGTAGGAAAAAAAGACAGCTTGGGACAGATGAAACGAACACCGTTTAGAAAAGGTATGGAATCCACATTTAACATAGAAGCAACTCGAATACCACAACACAAAACAAAGCAAAGGATTGGCTTCCAGAATAAGCCGGAAACAAACATATGATAGACCCCATATCGTATCATGTGTCTGTCAAAAAGATATCCTATGAGATACTTGAATTCACAGTTATAAACTCCCGAAACTTTCTGTTTATGCAATCTGGTGTTGGGGTGTAACACCCACGATGCGGCTATATCTCCCACGTGTCAGAGCACGACTTAGAGGCATAACTGCATTGTAGGCATGTCGTAAGAGGGGTAATCTTTACACATCCCATGTGCTGAATAGGAAAGATGTACAGAGTTGGCTTACAATCGCCACTTCACACAATACATAAATATAGCATTACATCATCCAGATACAATCAAGGTCCGACTACGGAACCAAAATAAAGACAACCCCAAGTGCATAAGATCCCCGATAGCCCCAACTGGGCTCCACTGCTGATCGTCTGGAAAGGAAACGTAGTAACGTCCTGAGTCCTCATCGAACTCCCGCTTGAGTTCAGTCGCATTCCCTGGAATGGCATCATTGACACCTACATCTGGTTTTGGAAGTAATCTGTGAGTCACGGGGACTCAGCAATCTCACACCCTCGCGATCAAGACTATTTAAGTTTATGGGTAAGTAAAAGGTATGTGAGGTGGAGCTGCAGCAAGCACTAGCATATATGGTGGCTAACTTACACAAAAGAGAGCGAGAAGAGAAGGCAAAGCACGTTCGAGAATCTATGATCAAGAAGTGACCCTAGAACTACTTACGTTCAAGCATAACACGAGATCGTGTTCTCTTCCCGGACTCCGCCGAAAAGAGACCCTCACGTCTACACACGCGGTTGATCCATTTCAATTAAGTTAAGTTTCAGGTTCTCTACAACCGGATATTAACCAATTCCCATCTGCCCATAACCGCGGGCACGACTTTCGTAAGTTAAAATCCCTCCAAGGTGTCCCAACTTAGCACATCACAAGCTCTCACGGTCAACGAAGGATATTCCTTCTCCTAGGACGGCCCGATCAGACTCGGAATCCCAGCTACAAGACGTTTCGACAATGGTAAAACAAGACCAGCAAAACCACCTGAATGTGCCGACAAATCCCGATAGGAGCTGCACATATCTCATTCTCAAGGCACACCGGATAAGCAATCCATACAACTAAAACCAACCCTCTAGTTTCCTCGAGGTGGCGCTGCAAGGGGCTCTAGTTTGGACCAACACTTACAGGAGCACTGGCTTGGGGGGTTTTAAATAAAGATGACCCTTGAGTCCGCGGAACCCAAGGGAAAAAGGCTTAGGTGGCAAATGGTAAAACCAAGGTTGGTCCTTGCTGGAGGAGTTTTATTCAAGGCGAACTGTCAAGGGGTTCCCATTATAACCCAACCGCGTAAGGAACGCAAAATAAGGGAACATAACACCGGTATGACGAAAACTAGGGCGGCAAGAGTGGAACAAAACACCAGGCATAAGGCCAAGCCTTCCACCCTTTACCAAGTATATAGGTGCATTAAAGTAAACAAGATATAATAATTATATCCCAACAATAAACATGTTCCAACAAGGAACAAAGTCCAATCTTCACCTGCAACTAGCAACGCTATAAAAGGGGCTGAGCAAAGCGGTAACATAGCCAAACAACCGTTTGCTAGGACAAGGTGGGTTAGAGATTTGACATGCAATTTGGGAGGCATGATAAAGCATGTGGTAGGTATCGAGGCATAGGCATATAAATGGATCGAGCAACTAGCAAGCAAAGATAGAAGTGATTTCGAGGGTATAGTCATCTTGCCTGTAAAGTTCTCCGAGTTGACATAAGCTTGATCCTCGTAAGCGTACTCAACGGGTTCCTCCATCACGTACTCGTCTCCCGGCTCGACCCAAAGCAAGAACACAAGCAAAGGGAACTACAATCAACCACGGTGCAATGCGCAAACAACATGATGCAAAACATGGCATAATATGCGGGATGTAATATGCAATGCATACGCGTGCTTCGGAAAGGAAAGATTGAACCAGGCCTCAACTTGGAAAACCAAGTGCGCCGCTGGAAAGATGAGTTTATTTTGGTCGAAATCGATATAAAGATCACCGGAATCAGATGCACGGTTTGCAAATGGTAAGCAAAACAATAATGGCACAATTCTGCGATTCACAGCACGATGCCATCTAAAATGCAACAAGAAACTAAGCTACTGCACTCTAACATAGCAACAAAGCACATGTCAGTGATCCAGTCAAGATGCTTGACAAAAGATGAACACTGAGCTACGGCTACATCACACAATAGCAGGTTCAAACAAGCATGGAAAAAGTGCAACAAATATCAGGTTCACAGACTTAGTGAAAAAACATGCCAGGAATTAACATCAGGAAGCAATGTTTAGAGCAAGATAAAAACATGCTACCGGAACATATCATGGCAAAGCAAGGCATGGCATGAAACTACGCAAAGCATTTAATAAAAGTCCCTTACTGACCATAAGCCAAAAGGGCACAGAAAACATGATGGCACCCATGTAAACATAGCAAGTTTCGTTAACAGATTCAGACTTAGCAGAAAACTGGACATGGCAAAACAGAGTTACGTAGGCATGTTTGCGAGCTCGATGCACTCACCACAAGGCATTGCATGACAAACTAATCATACAACCTCATAGCATGCATGGATCAACTATAACAACCTTGGCAAAATTGAATAACATGTAAACAATCTGCGAGCAACATTTTATAGCAAAAGTAGAGCAAGATTAAGTCATGTTAGGGTACTTCATAATTGCAGCCAAAGACATGGATGAATAGAACATAACAATATCTCAAAATAATCCTTACTGAACATGCTGAAAAGAGGCATGGATCACTTTGTAGCAACATGAATACATGGCATAAAAATAACATCAGGGAAATGACTTAGAAGAATTCTAAGTTCCTGAAATCAGCAACATCACGAGAGCTACTTTGCATTCTTGTGCTAGTCACCACATTGATCACAAAAATACATGGCATACGCCCCTGTAAAGATGGCATGGCATAGACCAAAACACATGTAGGGCTCAAGTTCATAGGAGGAACGCATTAATCATGGCAAAAATGACAAATGCCCATAATCTGTTAAGAAACAGAAACTAACATTTATAGCACTCTTGCAACAGCATTTAGGGCATCAAGATGGACTCAAACAAGCATGATGCAATGGAACAAAATGAAGAGCACATCCATACGAACACTTTGATATATCACAGGTGCAAAACGGAGCTACAGATGATGAGATATGATGCGATGAACATAGCTAAAAAAATATGCAGGGAAAAGGACTTATGCAAAATCGACCTAGGGTTTCTCAGATCTGGCGTGTGAACCGAGGCGGCGGCAGATCTCACCGGAGACGAAGCAGAGGACGGCCGGAGCGAGCTCGGGCTCGCCGGCGTCGAGGAAGTAGAGCAGCGGGGCGGCGTGGAGGAGGCCGGAGCGGCGCGGGGTCCGCGGCGGCGGTCGGCGTCGGAGA
>NC_057803.1:399371038-399408093 GCF_018294505.1 Triticum aestivum
AGCGGGCCGGCGGCACGGGGAACGGGGTGGAGCCACGTGGTGGCGGACGGTTGGCTGAGGGGGGCGGCGGACGTGTCCGGCCGGCGGCAGACGTGTCCGGCCGGCGGCAGACGTGTCCGGCGACGCAGAGCAGCAGGGCTAGGGTTTAGACCCGGGATTTCGGAGGGGGTATATATTTATAGGTAGAGGGAGCTAGTAGAGTCCAAATGAGTTGCGGTTTTCGGCCACGCGATCGTGATAGAACGACCGAAAGGATGGATGGGGTTTGGATGGGTTTTGGGCCACTTTGGAGGGGTGTTGGGCTGCAACACACACGAGGCCTTTACGGTTCCTCGGTTAACCGTTGGAGTATCAAACGAAGTCCAAATGGTACGAAACTTGACAGGCGGTCTACCGGTAGTATACCAAGGCCGCTTTGCAAGTCTCGGTCCAATCCAAGAACGTTTAACACCCGCACACGAAAAGAGGCAAAAGGGGACACCGGGGGACGTAGGAGTGCTGGAATGCAAAATGGACAACGGCGAAAATCCTCAGATGCATGAGACGAACACGTATGCAAATGCGATGCACATGATGACATGATATGAGATGCATGACATGGACAAAATGCAAAACGAAGACAAAACCCAACCACGAGGGAATATCATAACTTAGTGCCAAAAATGGCAAGAGTCGGAATACAAATATGGCAAGTTACATACGGGGCGTTACATGGGGAGACAGGGGAAGCAATATATCTCACCCAAACTAACAATCCCTACATCTAGCTGTATCCAGCCTTCAACACATAACCAAGAAACCTTCGGAAATCATGTACCTCAACCTTCGAAAAGCATCCGTTATACTAGTTATGGCAATACTCCCGAACTCCTACCCCAGTATTGTGTGGCATCGAGGTTATCTCACCAAAAACTGCATAAAAGAGATTTTCGATGTCAGCGAACTCAGGTATTCTAGAACTGCAACGATAAAATTGTGACGACAACACCTTGGATCTTAACTCCCCGGGAAACCGCCACAACCCCTAAATGTCAGGAGGCACCAAGAACAATGTTCTCGTCACAAGAATATCAGAATGATTCCAAGATACCCGCGTGATCCTAAAAAAATTCGTGAAATTTGAGGAGAGGAAAGTCAAAACATCTACGTCAGGAGACCTCACCAGAGCGACAAAGGGACTTAGGAGTAAAAAGAATCCTACTCTCCGATATATATAATCCTAAGACTCAAAACATTTTGTTCTAGACTCAATAACATCAGCGATTCAATCAAGCAGGGGGCTCCTAAGTCAGGGATGGCTCTGATTACCAACTTGTAACGCCCACGATGCGGCTATATCCCCCACGTGTCGAGGCACGACATGAGGCATAACCGCATGGTGGTTTTGTTACAATAGGGGTAATCTTCACACAATCCCATGTACTGAATAAGAAAGGGATAAAGAGTTGGCTTACAATCGCCACTTCACACAAATAACAAGTTAAACATACATCATCCAGAGTACAATCAAGGTCAGACTATGGAACCAAAATAAAAGAAGACAACCCCCAGTGCTAGATCCCCGATTGTCCCAACTGGGCACCACTTCTGATCATCCAGAAAAGACACATAACAACGACCAAGATCTTTATCGAGCTCCCACTTGAGTTTGGTTGCGTCACCTTCACTGGTATCATCGGCACCTGCAACTGTTTGGAAGTATCCGTGAGTCATAAGGACTCAGCAATCTCACACCCGCAAGATCAAGACTATTTAAGCTTATGGGTAGGATGTGGTAATGAGGTGGAGCTGCAGCAAGTGCTAAGTAAATATGGTGGCTACCATACGCAAGTAAGAGTAAGATGAGAAGCTACACAACGGTCATGAAGCTACAAGTGATCCAGAAGTGATCCTGAAACTACTTACATTCAATCATAACACAAGACCGTGTTCACTTCCTAGACTCCGTCGAAAAGAGACCATCACGGCTACACACGCGGTTGATTCATTTTAATTAAATTAACTGTCAAGTTCTCTACAACCGGATATTAACAAATTCCCATATGCCACATAACCACGGGCATGGCTCTCGAAAGTTTATACCCTGCACGGGTGTCCCAACTTTGCCCATCACAAGATCTCACGATCAATGAAGGATATTCCGTCTCCCGAAACAACCCGATTAGACTCAGAATCCCGGTTACAAGACATTTCGACAATGGTAAAACAAGACTAGCAAGACCGCCCGAATGTGCCGAAAAATCCCGATAGGAGCTGCACATATCTCATTCTCAGGGCACACCGGATGAGACATCCTACGAGTAAAACTAGCCCTCAAGTTTCCACGAGGTGCCCCCGCAGTCTACTTAGTTCGGACCAACACTCAGAGAAGCACTGGCCCGGGGGGTTAAATAAAGATGACCCTCGGGCTCGTGAAAACGCAAGGGAAAGTTATAGGTTGTTAGGCAAATGTAAAACTAAGGTTGGGCCTTGCTGGAGGAGTTTTATTCAAAGCGAACTATCAAGGGGGCCCCATAACCCCAACCATGTTAGGAATGCAAAATCAAGGAACGTAACACCGGTATGACAGAAACTCGGACGGCAAGAGTGGAACAAAACACCGGGCATAAGGCCGAGCCTTCCACCCTTTACCAAGTATATAGATGCATTAATTAAATAAGAGATATTGTGATATCCCAACATAAACATGTTCCAACATGGGGCAACCTTCAACTTCCATGTTTGGTAGCATAGCCAAACAACGGTTTGCTAGGAAGGTGGGTTAGAGGCTTGATGGCAATATGGGAGGCATGATATAACAAGTGGTAGATAACGTGACATAGCGATAGAACAGACAACTAGCAAGCAAAGATAGAAGTGACTTCGAGGGTATGGTCATCTTGCCTGAAATCCCGCAAGGAAGAAGAACGAGTCCATGAAGACGACAACCGGACGTATTCGAACGGATCCTCACAAACGCGACGTTATCGGAACTACCGAGAAGAAGTAACACCGGAATGAAGGAAACAACATGGTAAACCAACAAGCATAAACATGGCATGATGCACAATCAAGTATGATGCATGTACGGTTTAATGAGGCACGACATGGAAAATTGCACAAACAATACTACAAATTCACAGGAGCCCAATATGCAACGAGTTTCATATTGACGAAACACCACATGACTTAATTAGTTCTCTCCCGTTTATTTACTCAACAATATTCAATGTTATTAAAAACGGCATGAGGTGAAGCATAAGTAAACCAACTATCTAGTCAAGTTTAAATAAGGCCGGCAATAACAAACAACAATTCCGTAAACATGCAAGATGGGTGCACCATGTTAAACTAGGCATTTTCTACCACATTTACATATAAAGTTTATTTAAATCCGAGCTACGGTTAATTAGTTATGAAATAAAGCATTTTAGCATGGCATTTAAGCAAATTAATGCAAACAGCAATTTAAACATTTTCAACATGGGTGAAAGTTGCAAATTATGAAACTAGATGAAATTCTAAGCAAGTTACATATATAATGTTTTTACATGTGATGCACGGTGGTTGAATTTTAATATGCAAGAACTGCAAGGGGTTTTCTGCAATACTGGTTCCTCTGGATTATTGAACAAATTCGCAAGCAAAGAGAAAAACACACTGGGCCGAATTAGAGTATAGTGGGCTAGGGTTAGCTCAGCATGGGCTGAGGCCCAATCGGTGGAGAAGGCCGGGCAGGCCGGTTGGGTGCTGGGGAGGTCGGCGCGCTGGATCGGCGGCTGGGCTTTGCGCGGGCGCGTCCCATGTCGGGTGGAGGCGGGCGTTGGCCGTCTCCCTCGACAGGAGGTCAAGCGAGGCCATGGCAGGGGCACCGGCGGCGATCCATGGCGACGGCGGGCGGTGGAGAGGCAGGGGATCAACGGGACGGGCGGATCTGGAGTGGTAGAGGCCGAATCTGGCTCCGGGGACCTATTCCCGGTGACGACGAGGGCTGGTGGAGCTCCGGCAACGAGATTAAGGCTACCTCGGGCTGTTGTGGCGACGGTGGATCCCTGGAGGGGTCCGGTGAGGCACGGGAGCAGTGGAGCCGCGGGGCGGCGTGGGTCAACGCTCCGATGACCGGACGGCGAGGCTGCAGGCGCTAGGCGGTGGAGATGGCGGGGCTAACACGGTGGTGCGTGCACCGTGTGCGGGAGCGCGGCAGCGGGGAGCGGGAGCCACGGGCGGCGGCGCGCGGGCTCGGGGACGGGCCCCGATGGGCTTGGCGGGTCTCGCCCGGGCCTGGGCGGGCCGCGGCGGCGGGGAGGACGAGTGGCACACGGGGATTGGGTGAGGAGGCGGCTGGCAATGGCGCTAACTTCACAGGATTTGAATAAGTTAAGTGTCAAGTTCTCTACAAACGGATATTAACAAATTGACATCTGCCACATAACCGGGGGCACGACTCTCGAAAGTTTATACCCTGCAGGGGTGTCCCAACTTGGCCCATCACAAGCTGTCGCGGTCAACGAAGGATATTCCTTCTCCCGGGACGACCCAATCAGTCTCGGAATCCCAGTTACAAGACATTTCGACACTGGTAAAACAAGACCAGCAAAGCCACCCGATGTGCCGACAAATCTCGATAGGAGTCGCACGTATCTCGTTCTCAGGGCAACACCGGATGAGACTAGCTACAAGTAAAACAAACCCTCAAGTTTCCCCGAGGTGGCCCCGCAGGCAGCTCGGTTCGGACCAACACTCAGAGGAGCACTGGTCCAGGGGGGTTAAAATAAAGATGACCCTTGAGTCTGCAGAACCCAAGGGAAAGGTATATGGTGGTAGGTAGGCAAATGGTAAAACCAAGGTTGGGCCTTGCTGGAGGAGTTTTATTCAAAGCGAACTGTCAAGGGGGTCCCATAACACCCAACCGCGTAAGGAACGCAAAATCAAAGAATATAACACCGGTATGACGGAAACGGGGGCGGCAAGAGTGGAACAAAACACCAGGAAAAAGGCCGAGCCTTCCACCCTTTACCAAGTATATAGATGCATTAAACTAATTAAGATATAATAATAATATCCCAACAATATCCATGTTCCAACATGGAACAAGCTTCATCTTCACCTGCAACTAGCAACGCTATAAGAGGGGCTGAGCAAAAGCGGTAACATTTCTAAACAAAGGTTTTCTAGGGAGGTGGGTTAGAGGCTTGACATGGCAATATGGGAAGCATGATATAGCAAGTGGTATGTAGCGCGACATAGCAATAGAGCGAACAACTAGCAAAGCAAAGATAGAAGTGATTTCGAGGGTATGGTCATCTTGCCTAGAAAGTTCTCAGAGTTGTCGAAAGCTTGATCCTCGTTAGCGTACTCAACAGGTTCCTCGATCACGTACTCGTCTCCCGGCCCTACCCAAAGCAAGAACGCAAGCAAACGACCAACAATCAATCACGGTGCAATGCACGGGCAACATGATGCAAAACATGGCATGATATGCAATGCATATGCGTGCTTCAGAAGGGAAAGAATGATCAAGGCATCAACTTGGCAAACCAAGTGTGCTGCTGGAAAGATGAGATGATTTTGGTCGAAATCGATATAAAGATCACTGGAAACGGAGGCACGGTTTACAAATGGAAAGCAAAACAAGGATGGTGCTATTCTGCGATTAACAGCCTGATGCCATCTAGAATGCAACAAGAAACTAAGCTACTACACTCCAACATAACAACAAAGCATATGGTAGTGATGTACACAAGATTCTTGACAAAAAATGAACACTGAGCTACAGCTAAATCACACAAGAGCAGGTTCAAACAATCATGGAAACAGTGCAAAAGATATCAACTTCACAGACTTGGTGAAAATACTAACATGTCAAATACAACATCAGGAAGCACTATTTAGAGCAAGCAAACAACATGCTACAGGAACGTATCATAGAAAAACAAGGCATGGCATGATTCTACTAAATGCATAGATCAAAAGTCCCTTACTGATCATGAGCCAAAAAGGCACAGAAGATATGATGGCACCCATGTAAACATAGCAACTTTTCTTAACAGTTTCAGACTTAGCAGAAAACAGAGCATGGCATAAACAGAATTATGAAGGCAAATTTGTGAGCTCAAATCACCCACCACAAGGCATTGCATGACAAAACAAGCATCGCAACAGCAAGACGACATGTTCACGAAGCTAACCATGGCAAGATCAAGTTAATCGCATGCATGGATCACTAGCAACAACCATGGCAATATTGATTAGCATGTTAACATTCTGCCAGGAACATTTTATAGCAAAATTAGAGCAATAAGACATGCTAGTGCACTCCATAATTGCAAACAGGGGCATGGATGGATAGAGCATAACCATATGTTCAAAACAGCCTTACTTAAGTAACTTAAAACTAGCATGGATATCACTGTAGCATCATGTTTACATGGCATCAAAATAACAGTAGGAAAAGGACAATCCTAAGTGCCTGTAATCAGCAATATCACCACATTAATCGCAAAAATAAAAGACAAGCACCTCTGTAAAGATGGCATGGTGTAGTTCAAAACTCATGTAGACCTCCTACTCATATGACGCACACAACAAATGTGACAAAAATGACAAATCACCATAAACTGATAAGTAACAGCAGTAAACATTTTATAGCACTCTTGCATCAATGATTAGGGCATCAATATGAACTCAAACAAGCATTCCACAATGGAATGAAATGAAGAGGACCTCACAATGAACATTTTGATATATCATATGCATCATTCGGAGCAACGAGCACGGAGATATGAGGCGATGAACAGGGACATAAAATGTAACAGGGGAAAAAGATAGGCGATTTTTACCCGCCAGATCTAGGGCTCCGGCGTGATTTTCGAGGATGGCCCGGATTGCTCGCCGGAGAGGAGGAGGTGCGGCAGCCAGAACTTGCGGACGAGGAGGGGGGGTCGTCGGAGCTTGCTTGGGCGCCGGATCCAGGCAAGGAGGCGGTGGAGCACCCTGGTCCGGCGAGGCGCAGCGTCGGGGATGCGGATCCCGGTGGCGAGGAGCTAGGAAGCCGAGGCGGCGGGCGGCGGAGCTGCAGAGCTGCGGGCGGCGGGGCCGACGAGGTATGCGAAGGGCGGCGGCGCAGGGAAACGTGGGTGCGCGGGCGACGGCGATGGGCTCGGCGGGCCCGCTACGGGCTCACGGGCCGGCGGCGGTAGGAGGAAGAGCAAGACACGTGGCGGCGCCTGATTGGTGCGGGCTGTGGCAGCGATTTCGTCCGGCTCGGGCCGGACGTGTCCGGCGGCAGAGAAGGGTGGAGCTAGGGTTTCAGACTGCGAGATTTCGGAGGGGATCACATATTTATAGCTAGGAGGAGGTAGGTGTGTCCAAATGAGGTGTAGTTTTCTCCCACACAATCGTGATCCAACGAAGGAGGACATGGAAGTGGTTTGGGTGGGTTATTCGGCTGTTTTGGAGGGGTGTTGGGCTGCAACACACAAGAGGCCTTTGTGGTTACCTGGTTAACCGTTGGAGTATCAAATGGACTCCAAATGGAACGAAATTTGACAGGCGGTCTACCGGTGGTGTACCAAGGCCACTTGACAAATCTCGGTCCATTCTGAGAACGTTTAACACCCGCTCACAAAAAGAGGCAAGAGGGGTGCACCGGTGCATGTGGGAGTGTCGGATTGCGAAACGGACAACGGGGAAATGCTCAGATGCATGAGACGAACACGCATGCAAATGTGATGCACATGATGACATGATATGAAATGCATGACATGAACAAAATGAAAAACAAGACAAAACCCAACCATGAAGGGAATCTCATAACTTCAAGCCAAAAATGGCAAGAGTCGGAGTTACAATTATGGCAAGTTACATCCGGGATCTTACAACACTCCACCACTACGAAAGGATCTTGTCCCGAGATCTAGGACTGAAAGAACTCAGGATATTCGGAATGGAGGTGATCCTCGCGCTCCCAGGTGGCTTCTCGGTCGGAATGGTGTGACCACTTCACTTTCAGGAATTTGATAGACTTGTTGCGGGTCTTGCGCTCGGTTTCTTCAAGAATAGCAACGGGATGCTCATGGTAAGACAGGTCTTCTTGGAGGTCAATCTCTTCGAAGTTGATGGTGCGCTCAGGAGTCTTGAAGCACTTGCGAAGATGTGACACGTGAAACACATCGTGCACATTTGCAAAGTTGGACGGAAGCTCAAGTTGATAGGCGAGGTCGCCTCTTTTGCCAATGATCTTGAAAGGACCGACGTATCTAGGGGCAAGCTTCCCTTTGATACCGAAGCGACGAGTACCATTCATTGCAGAGATGCGGAGGCAAACATGGTCTCCGATCTCAGAAGCCAAGTCACGGTGCTTGCCATCATAGTAAGTCTCCTGGCGCGATTGCGCGGCTTTGAGATTTTTCACGGATGACTTTACACATTTCTTCAGCTTTTGTGATTAAGTCATTGCCAAGAAGTTGGCATTTACCAGTGTCTGACCAATTGAGAGGAGTACGACACTTTCTAACATAGAGAATTTTGAATGGGGCCGTGCCCGAACTCGCTTGGAAGCTTTTGTTATAGGAGAACTCGACATATGGAAGACAATCTTCCAACTTCATACCAAAATAAATGACACAAGCCCTGAGCATATCTTCAAGGATTTGATTGACTCGCTTGACTTGGCCACTAGTTTGAGGATGGAACGATGTGCTGAAGCGAATGTTGGTGCCCATGGCCTTCTGGAAGGAGTCCCAGAACTTAGAAGTGAAGATGCTTCCATGTTCTGAATATATCAATTGCGGAATGCCGTGTAGAGAGACAATCCTGGAAGTTTATAGCTTTGGCAACTGAGCTACTATGATAGATTCTCTGATTGGAAGGAAATGATCCACTTTAGTAAGCTTGTCGATGACAACAAAGATAGCATCATTTCCACGCTTGGAGTTGGGAAATCCAGTCATGAAGTCCATCTCAATATGGTCAAACTTCCATTCTGGAATAGCAAGAGGTTCGAGGAGACCAGCTGGTCATTGGTGTTCTTCTTTCACTCTTCTACAGACATCACATTCATTCACGAACTGAGCAATTTCTCGCTTCATTCGAGTCCACCAATACGACTGCTTGAGGTCATGATACATCTTTGTACTTCTAGGATGAATGGATAGAAGGGAATTGTGCGCCTTGTTCATAATGACTTTCCTTAGATCACCTTTAGGAACCACAATCCGGTCCTCAAAGAATAGAGTGTATTTGTCATCAATGCAATAACACTTGTATTTGGGATGGCTCTTGGCAATCCCATTTTTCACCTTCTTCACCATGGAATCCAGGAGTTGTGCCTCACGAATTTGATCTTCCAAAGTAGGAGAGACTTGGAGGTTGGCAAGAAAGCCTTGAGGAACAACTTGGAGATTCAGTTTGCGGAAAGCTTCACAAAGGTCCGATTGGGAGGGCTTGAGAATTAAGCTGTTGCAGTAGGCCTTCCTGCTCAAAGCATCTGCAATGACATTGGCCTTGCCTGGAGTATATTCGATACTCAGATTGTATTCTTGAATCATTTCGACCCAATGAGTCTGTCTGAGGTTGAGGTTGGGATGAGTGAATATGTACTTGAGGCTCTTATGATCTGTGAAGATGTCCACTTTCCTTCCCAACAACAGATGTCTCCATGTTAATAATGCATGGACAACTGTCGCCAACTCAAGATCATGAGTGGGGTAGTTCCTTTCGTTGGACTTCAACTGATGAGAGGTATAGGCCACAACTTTCTTCTCTTGCATTAACACAACACCTGGACCTTGCAGGGAAGCATCACAGAAAACTTGAAATGGCTTGGATTCATCAGGAGGAGTCAAGACAGGAGCTGTGACCAGCTTCTCTTTAAGGGTGTTGAAAGCAACATCACATTCAGGCATCCAGACATACTTGACATGCTTCTGGAGGAGGTTGGAAAGAGGCTTTGCAATCTTAGAGAAATTCTCAACGAATCTTCGACAATAGCTTGCAAGCCCAAGAAAACTGCGGAGCTTCTTGACATTCTGAGGAGGTTCCCAATTCACAATTGTTGAAACCTTCTCAGGATTAACAGCGATGACCTTGGTGGAGATGATATGACCAAGGTAAAGAACTTCATCAAGACAGAACTCACACTTGGAAAACTTCGCATAGAATTGATGCTCTTTGAGTTTGTTGAGTACCAATCTCAAATGCTTGGCATGATCCTCCTTATTCTTGGAAAAGACCAATATATCATCGAGATACACCAAGACGAAATCATTTGTGTAAGATTTGAAGATGAAGTTCATCATGCGAGAGAACATTGGAGGAGCATTGACAAGGCCGAAAGACATGACAGTATATTCATAAGAACCATAGCTTGTTCTGAATGCTGTCTTGGGGATATCTTGTTCACAAATACGAATCTGATGATAACCCATACGGAAGTCAAGCTTGGAGAAAACATGGGCACGTTTAAGTTGCTCGAATAGGTCATTGATGTTGGGAAGTGGATACTTGTTCTTTATTGTCTTCCTGTTCAATGGACGGTAGTCAACGCAGATTCGTTCTGTTCCATCCTTCTTCTTGACAAAAAAACACCACAACCCCATGGAGATGAACTCGGTCTAATTAGACCCATGCGCTCTTGTTCATCAAGTTGTTTCTTCAACTCCTTCAACTCCTCTGATCCAAGCTTGTAAGGACGCTTGCAAACATGTTCTGTGCCAGGCTCAAGATCGATAACGAATTCAACTGGCCGGTGAGGAGGCATTCCTTGAACATCTTCTGGAAAGACGTCTTGATATTCACAAATGACTAGAATCAGAGAGATGGAATTCAACTCGGCCTTCTCATTGAGAGAAAACAGCCAAACGGTGTCGTCACGAGCGGCATAGATGATCACCTCCTCAGAAGAGTGTGTCAATTAAATATCTCTGGCAGCACAATCAAGCAGAGCCTTGTGCTTCGAAATCCAGTCCATGCCGAGAATTAGATCAATATCCGAGTCACCAAGAACAATTGGAGAAGCCAGAAATTTATATTCGCCCATCTCGATACCGACATTCGGAACCATCATGCGAGAGCTCAAACGCTTAGCCGGAGAAACAACTTGCAATGCTTTAGGTAATGCCTTAGTGCCAAAATTGTGCTCCGATGCAAATGGGAATGACATGAAATAATGTGATGCACCAGTATCAAATAAGACTTTAGCAGGAATGGAGTTAAATGGAACATTACCCATGATCACTTTTGAAGAATCCTCTGCCTAAGCTGTGTTCATCATGTTGACCTTAGCATGCTTGGGATTATGCTTGACCACTGCATTGCTGGCAGATCTCATAGGAGGAGGAGGCGGAAGGCGCCTTTGGTTGAAGCATTTGTTTGCATAGTGCTCTTTCTACTGATACTTGTTGCAAGTAACCTCTGAGAGTGGCAGATGATAAGGAGCACTTGACCTTGGAGCTTGAGACTGAGCTTTGTTCTGATAGCCTGGGTTGGGTGGGTGGGAAGATCCATTGCCACCTTTGCTCTTATGTTGATAAGGCTGACAAAATGGAGGAGGAGGAGGCAACCAAAACTTCTGTTGCTTAGCTGACACTTGTGATGAAGAAGAAGATTGAACAGCATCCCTGACTCTCTTCTTGATGCCTCACACTTGAGCTGAGCAGCTTCTTGCTTTAGTGCCATGTTGTAGAATTGATCAAACTCAGTCGGCTCAAGAAGCACGAGAGTTAATTGCAGATCTTCTCTGAGGGCACCTCTGAATTGATAAATCATACTCTTTTCATCAGGGACGTCTTTTTTAGGGAAGCAAGCAAGTTTCTGAAACTGGATATTGTATTGATACACGGACAAGCTGCCTTGCTTGAGATTGCGGAACTCCTCATGCTTGATCTCAGCAACACTTGGTGGAATGTGATGAGCTTTGAAGTCTCGGTGAAAATCATTCAAGGTAATCACACGACCTCCTTTGGAATCTCTGTATTGTTGATACCACTCAGCAGCTTGGTCCTTGAGTTGAAACGAAGCAAACTTGACAAAGTCCTCAGGCCTGACATTGCTACATTCAAAATGTCTGCAGATATCCACGAGCCAGTTGTCGGCGTCTGTGGCCTCGACATAGTTGCTGAAGGACTTCCGCTGGTTTGCGAGGAACTGCTTGAGGGTAGCAAATTGAGGCTGGTTGTTGCCTTGGCCTTGATTTCCTTGGTTGCCTTGCCCTTGGTTGCGCTCTTGCAAGAGTTGCAAAAGCATCTGAGCGTTGTTGTTGGTGGCTACCATGACGGCTTGCGATGCCTCCGGAGATGGAGGTGGTGGCGGAGTGTTCGACTGATCCCCATAATTGCAGTCCAGATTCTGACGCGTTGGAGGAGCCATCCTGAAGAGGTTGACATCCGTTAGCATCTTGAAAGACATATATTCAAGCTGGATCAATGGATCGAAATTGCAACATAAAGTCTTTCAGAATAAACATTCGAACAAGGATGAACGAATGAATTCCAAAGTAAATCATCACACGTCCATTAAGTTGAGAAGCCACTTAGATAAAAGTAGAAGAATAAAGCAACAAGGTATTGATATGAACAAATAAGTCGTAAGGATTACCCAATCACAAACCAAATATCTGCTGGAAGAAATACTAGAGCTACTTGAATTCCCATCTATGAAACTCTGAAACTTTATGGTTATGCAATCAGGTGTTGGGGATACAGTGGAAGCATAATATCTCACCCAAAAGTAACAAATCCTACATCCAGCTGTATCCATCCTTCAACACATAACCAAGAAACCTTCGGAAATCATGTACCTCAACCTTTGAAAAGAATCCGTTATAGAAGTTATGGCAATACTCCCGAACTCCCGCCCTAGTACTGGGTGGCGTCGAGGTTATCTCACCAACAACTGCATAAAAGAGATTTTGATGTCGGCAAACTCAGGTATTCCAGAACTGCAACGATAAAATTGTGACAGTAACACCTCGGAGCACAACTCCCCGGGACAATGCCACAACGCCTAAATGACAGGAGGCACCAAGAACAATGTTCTCGTCACAAGACTATCGGAACGATTCCAAGATACCCGCATGATCCTAAAAAAATTCGTGATATTTGAGGAGAGAAGAGTCAAAACTTCTACGTTAGGAGGCCTCACCAGAGCGACGAAGGGACTGAGGAGTAAAAAGAATCCCACTATCCGATATATATAATCCTAAGACTCAAAAAATTTTGTTCTAGACTCAATAGCGTCAGCGATTCAATCACGCAGGGGGCTCCTAAGTCGGGTATGGCTCTCATTACCAACTTGTAACACACACAATGCATCTATATCTCCCACGTGTCAGGGCACGACTTAGAGGCATAGCCACATGGTAGGTCTGTCGCAAGAGGGGTAATCTTTACACATCCCATGTACTGAATAAGAAAGGGGTAAAGAGTCGGCTTACAATCGCCACTTCACACAATACATAAATAATCCATACATCATCCAAGGTACAATCAAAGGTCCGACTACGGAACCAAAATAAAGAAAGACAACCCCAAATGCTAGATCCCCGATAATCCCAACTAGGCTTCTCTACTGATCATCCGGAAAAGAAACATAGTAACAACCTGAATCCTCGTCGAACTCCCACTTGAGTTCGATAGCGTCCCCTGCACTGGCATCATCGGCACCTGCATCTGTTTGGAAGTAACTATGAGTCACGAGGACTCATCAATCTCACACCCGCGAGATCAAGACTATTTAAGCTTAAGGGTAGGAAAGGGTAGTGAGGTGGAGCTGTAGCAAAGCACTAAGCATATATGGTGTCTAACATACGCAAAAGAGAGTGAGAAGAGAAGAACCGCACGGTCGAGAAGCTAAAAGTGATCAAGAAGTGATCCTAAAGCTACTTACGCTCAAGCATAACACAAGGTTGTGTTAACTTCCCGGACTCCACCAAAAAGAGGCCATCACGGCTACGAGTAAAACCAACCGTCAAGTTTCCCCGAGGTGGCCCCGCAGGCAGCTCGTATCTCGTTCTCAGGGCAACACCGGATGAGACTAGCTACGAGTAAAACCAACCCTCAAGTTTCCCCGAGGAGGCCCCGCAGGCAGCTCGGTTCGGACCAACACTCAGAGGAGCACTGGCCCGGGGGGGTTAAAATAAAGATGACCCTTGAGTCTGCAGAACCCAAGGGAAAGGTATGTGGTGGTAGGTAGGCAAATGGTAAAACCAAGGTTGGGCCTTGCTGCAGGAGTTTTATTCAAAGCGAACTCTCAAGGGTTTCCCATAACACCCAGCCGCTTAAGGAACGCAAAATCAAGGAACATAACACCGGTATGACGAAAACTAGGGCGGCAAGAGTGGAACAAAATACCAGGCAAAAGGTCGAGCCTTCCACCCTTTACCATGTATATTGATGCATTAAAGTAGATAAGATATAATAATAATATCCCAACAATATCCATGTTCCAACATGGAACAAGCTTCATCTTCACCTGCAACTAGCAATGCTATAAGAGGGGCTGAGCAAAAGCGGTAACATGGCCAAACAATGGTTTGCTAGGAAGGTGGGTTAGAAGCTTGACATGGCAATATGGGAGGCATGATATAGCAAGTTGTAGGTAGTGCGACATAGCAATAGAGCGAACAACTAGCAAAGCAAAGATAGAAGTGATTTCGAGGGTATGGTCATCTTGCCAACAAAGTTCTCAGAGTTGTCGAAAGCTTGAGCCTCGTTAGCATACTCCACGGGTTCCTCGATCACGTACTCGTCTCCCAGCTCTACCCAAAGTAAGAACACAAGCAAAGTACCAACAATCAACCACGATGCAATGCACAAGCAACATGATGCAAAACATGGCATGATATGCAAGACATGATATGCGGTCGAAATCGATATACGACACGATGCCATCTAGAATGCAACAAGAAACTAAGCTACTGCACTCCAACATAACAACAAAGCATATGGCAGTGATGTACAAAAGATACTTGACAAAACATGAACACTGAGCTACAGCTAAATCACACAAGAGCAGGTCCAAACAAGCATGGAAAAAGTGCAAAAGATATCATCTTCACAGACTTGGCGAAATAACTAACATGTCAAAAACAACATCAGTAAGCACTTTTAGAGCAAGCAAACAACATGCTACAGGAACATATCATAGCAAAACAAGGCATGGCATGATTTTACTAAATGCATAGATAGAAAGTCCCTTACTGATCATGAGCCAAAAAGGCATAGATGATATTATGGTACCCATGTAAACATAGCAAGTTTTATTAATAGTTTCAGACTTAGCAGAAAACAGAACATGGCATAAACAGAATTATGAAGGCAACTTTGTGAGCTCAAATCACTCACCACAAGGTATTTCATGACAAAACAAGCATAGAAACAGCAATATGACATGGTCATGAAGCTAACCATGGCAAGAGCACGTTCATAGCATGCATGGATCACTAGCAACAACCATGGCAATATTGATTAACATGTTAACATTCTGCTAGGAACATTTTATAGCAAAAGTAGAGCAAGAATAAGACATGCTAGGGCACTCCATAATTGCAAACATGGGGATGGATGGATAGAGCATAACCATATGTTCAAAACACCCTTAATTAAGTAACTCAAAACAAGCATGGATATCACTATAGTATCAATTTACATGTCATCAAAATAACAGTAGGAAAAGGAGTTAGAAAAATCCTAAGTCCCTGAAATCAGCAATATCACGAAGGCTAGTTTGCATGCATGTTCTAGTAACTACATTGATCACAAAAATACAAGATAAGCACCTCTGTAAAATGGCATGGTGTAGTTCAAAACTCGTGTAGACCTTCTACTCATATGATGGATACAACAAATGTGACAAAAATGACAAATCACCATAAACTAATAAGTAACAGCGGTAAACATTTTGTAGCAGTCTTGCATCAATGAGTAGAGCATCAAGATGAACTCAAACAAGCATGCCACAATGGAATGAAATGAAGAGGATCTCACAATGAACATTTTGATATATCATATGCATCATTTGGAGCAACGAGCACGGAGATATGAGGCGATGAACAGGGGCATAAAATGTAACAGGGGAAAAAGATAGGCGATTTTTACCCTCTGGATTCTCATATCTAGAGTTCCAGCGCGATTTTCGAGGATGGCCGTGATTTCTCGCCGGAGAGGAGGAGGCGCGGCGGACGGAACTTGCGGACGAGGAGGGGGGGTCACCAGAGCTTGCTGGGGCGCCGAATCCGGGCAAGGAGGCGACGGAGCACCCGGGTCCGGCAAGGCGCGGTGTCCGGGACGGGGATCCCGGCGGCGAGGAGCTGGGAAGCCGAGGCGGCGGCCGGCGGAGCTGCGGGCGGCGGGGCCGGCGAGGTGAGCGAAGGGCGGCAGCGCAGGGAGGCGCGGGGGCATGGGCAGCGGCGATGGGCTTGGCGGGCCCGCTACGGGCTCGCGGGTCGGCGGCAGTTGGAGGCGGCGCAGGACACGTGGCGGCACCTGATTGGTGCGGGCGGCGGCGGCGATTTCGTCCGCCTCGGGCCGGACGTGTCCGGCGGTGGAGCTAGGGTTTCAAATTGCGAGATTTCGGAGAGGATCACATATTTATAGCTCGGAGGAAGTAGGAGTGTCCAAATGATGTGTAGTTTCGCCCACACGATCGTGATCCGACGACGGAGGACATGGAAGTGGTTTAGATGGGTTATCGGGCTGTTTTGGAGGGGTGTTGGGCTGCAACACACAAGAGGCCTTTGCGGTTACCCGGTTAACCGTTGGAGTATCAAACGGACTCCGAATGGAACGAAATTTGACAGGCGGTCTACCGGTGGTGTACCAAGGCCACTTGACAAATCTTGGTCCATTCTGAGAACATTTAACACCCGCTCACGAAAAGAGGCAAGAGGGGTGCGCCGGTGCATGTGGGAGTGTCGGATTGCGAAACGGACAACGGGGAAAATGCTCGAATGCATGGGACGAACATGCATGCAAATGCAACGCACATGATGACATGATATGAAATGTATGACATGAATAAAATCCAAAACAAGAAAAACCCAACCACGAAGGGAATCTCATAACTTAAAGCCGAAAATGGCAAGAGTCGGAGTTACAATTGTGGCAAGTTACATCTGGGTTGTTGCATCATCCTCATGCAGAAGACTATGTCGGCCATCTTCGCTTCTTCACCGACATCGTGGCACGCCTGGAGGACTGGGCTGAGAGAGCTCGTGAGCTTGTTGACGAAAAGAGTTGCGGCCTCCTCGGGCGCGTGTTTTCCCGCGTCTTTAGCCATCTTCAGAATGCCGACCCCAACTTCGACTTCGACGCCGCCATCGCCCTAGTCCCCCCGGCTATTCGGGGCGACCTAGCGCGTTGGGTGAATGATAACTTGGATGCTCTGGTCAGAGCTTTTGCTTCCGATGATGATGTTGTGGTGGTCGCGGTGGATGAAGGCGACGTGGTCGATGATGGTGAAGACGACGCTGCCGACGATGCCGGTAGCGTGTCCGGGAGCGATTCGAAAGATGTTGCGAGTGACATGTCCGATTGAGCCCATGCTCCTTGTTCTGAACCTGCGCGCAAAAAGCTTGGGCATGCCCCCCGACAATGTGAGTGCATTTTGGGTAGGGGGAGCCCCTCATGTAATCAGACTATCGTTTTATTCCCCGAGCCAGACTTAAGGCATGCTTTAGCAAGTTCTCAAGTTCCTCCGCATGCCCGCCACATTAACTTACCTCAGTCTAGGCGGGCCCCAGACTAGCTTTGTGGTTGTTGATGTGTAGTTCTCCTGAGGGTAGTCCTCCACGGACTTGCGAGATTTCGGGCTTCTATAGAGCTCGCCGGTCCTCTTGAGAAGACCTTGAGATACGGGCGTTAGATCATGATGAGATGCGCGCTCATACCACGCCCAGCCCCCGCTCGTGAGGCGCTCATGAGGAAGGGGCAGTAGGCCGGAAAACTCAAGAAATCAACACGATTGAGAAAAGATGGCCCCCATGCTTTGTCAACAAAAATATGACTGTGAGTTCAAATCGAAAAGTCGGCAAATCGAGCTATAGAGAAAGGGGTTGAAAATAAAAGGCCGCATCCGGCACCTAGCTAGTCTTCTTGTCTTCTCACCAGCGCGGAGCCTAGTGCCTTTGTTGGCCGTGAGCTTAGTCATTGGGGAACAGTGTCAACGGCCTGCTCTGAGCATGGTGCTTCCACTAGGACGTGGGCGGGATCCCTCGAGGCCCGAGGGCGGCTCTCCGGAGACTTTGGGGCGTGTACAGCCCCACTCATTATTACGTGAGAGTGTCACGGGCGGAGACCTTCACAGGCGCGAGCCTTACTTCATATCGCCAGACTAGGGCCCCGCCTTGCGCCACCCTTGACCACAGTTGGGGCGTCCGGAAACCAAGACGAGGGCAAGGGGCAAAGGGGATGCCAGCGGCGCCCTCGCTGACCACGGGCCCTCTGTCGGGAGGAGGGCTCGCTGGCGCCTCCCTGGCAGAGGACCTACCTCTGGGTGACACCTTGCCCCATGCGACATGCGGGAGGGCCTTGCTGTGGACCCCTTCCGTGCAGCCCCCAGTGCATCACCCTTGACTGGGGTGGGGCTCCAGCGCTGGGGCCACCGTCCGCCGCTGCGGCTCGGTCCACCTGCAACCCATGGTTAGCATAAGCCTGCTCCTGAGATATCAGTGGTACCCTAGGGTGGTTGTCATCGGCTGGGTCGGCGAGGCTCCTCGGTGGTTTGTAGAAGGCCTCGGCCTCCAGCATCTCTTCTTCCCAGCCGGGCTCGTGGAATGCGCAGGGGTCGTCCTCTGGCGTGTACTCCTGATCCACCATGTGGGGCACATAGGCTTCCTGAGCTGCCTCGCAGGAACATCCGTCGAGGCGCCCTGTACCCCATGCCGCCGAGCCCGCCGCGCCTTCCTGGTGGTTGTGGGGTGGCACTCGATTGGGATCGTGAGGAGCAATGCTTGCAGCTACGCCGGCCGAGGAATGCAAGGGCGTGGCCGGACGTCCGGTACCGTCGGTCGTGCTAACGCTGTCGAGCCCTCCTGGTGCACCTGGGAGCGCGCGGGCGCAATGAGGCCCATCGTGTGACCTAGCCACAACTTGATATGTGAGTAGGGAGCAGAAAGGCGGTGTACCCCTAGCCCCAGCATCAAATGGGTCAGCGACGCGTTCCAGCAGCGTGTCACGGCCGCAATCCATCAGCAGGCACCGCAGCAGCTCACGTGCCACCACGAGGGCGGCTCGCATGTTCGCTTGTTCCCATCGGGTGTGTGGTGCCGTCGTTGTTGCATAGCTTGTGGATCTTGCGGCGGCCCGCGCGCGCCGCTGGTTGAGGGCGCCGGACGTCGGTCTGCGCTGCCCGCGTCCACGGGCGTTGGGCGGCGCACGGGCCACCTAGAGTGCGGAGTTCAGGTCTTCTAGAACGGATGGAGGTGCTCGAGCTGGCCGGGCCACCCAGCGGTCGGCCTGGGTCCTTGGATCGTCAGACATTGGAGACACGGGGTGACAGCGGATCGGTCGATGGGAAAGAAAACCTCGGCGCACCCGTACCTGGCGCGCCAAATGTCGGATTACGGGTTCCGGCAGACCCTTGAGGTTCAAACACTGGGATGCACACGAAGATCTCCCCCCCCCCTTCAACGATCGCAAAGCCTAGCTCACCAAACCCAATGAACAAAGGACAGAAGAGTTTATACTGATTCGGGCCACTGTTGCGGTGTAATACCCTTCTCAAGTGTGGTGTGGTGGATTGCCTTGCAGGTTGGTGATGAACAAGTACAAGGTAAGAACAACTTCTTGAGGAGAGGCGTTCTTGATCTCGATGAGCTTGTGTGGCTGGGGATGATCTGAATGGTCCGTCTCCAGATGAGCCGATCCGGGACTATGGTGGTGGCTAGCTCTATTTATAGAGGCTCGGGTCCTCTCCCCAAATATTAGGTGGGAAGGGATCCCACAATGGACAAATTGAAGTGGGACAACGAGTACAAGTTATCCTGACAAAAGGTGGTCTTCGCCTGCCAAAGGCTCTGGTGGTGACGCCATCATGGGCTCCGTGATGACCTCCATCTTGTCGTCCTGCTGGTCTTGGTATCATTGCACCAATATGGAAACCTTTGCCTGATGCCTCAGGACTCCTCACCTGTGCCTGCCTCTTTAGCACCAAAGAGGAACTGGCAGTCTGTGCCCGCTAGCGCCTGCCTCTCCTTGGTCGTCACGGCTCACGTCACGGGAGCCTCACGAGGTGCCCCTTGCCTTGATCTCTTCGCTTCTCGTGAGCCAGCCTAGTTAGGCTGCCCCTGAGGAGGTCTTGTGTCGTCCACCTCGTGAAGATTGGCCCCTCGCGAGGGTCTTGAGTGTTGGTTGATGAAGATGGGACGTACCAGGCCATTGGTGGAGCCACGCCCTAGGCCGCAGGCAAGCAAGTTTGGGTGCCCCTGTTCCCAAGACGCCGACTGTAGCCCCCGGGCCCAAGGTGCGCTCATGCTTGGCTTCGCGGCGAAGCCAAGGGGCAAGTGCGGAGCGCCACGGGCCCCAATAGCACAATAAGAAAATACACATCCATGTTGATACGTGTTTGTCACAGTAGGTCATGTTTTCTGTCATGCATGTACATCCATGATGATTTTATGATAGAATCAAGATAGTCATACATGTGCTGTCGTAGAAGTGTCCACTTCCATGAAGAAAAATCGTGCGTCATAGAAGTGCTTTCATCAAGGGTGACCGACACGTGGCATCCACCATAACGGAACACCGTTAAGCTATCTGGTCCGGTTTTGGATCCGATAACCCGTTAACAGCACGGACCAATGTTGATTTTCCACCTGTAAAATCATCATTGGCTGGAGGAAACACGTGTCAGCTCCCCGTTGGCACTGGTGTCACTCTTCCAATGGGCGAGATGCGCTTATGAAATGTTGACATGTGGACCGGCCCAAAAGTGGCCCATAAAGTTTAAATGGGCCGGCCCAACTAAAGGCCCACAAGATTTTGCGGTCCATAATGGGTCGGCCCAGCAAAAGGCCAATGAGATTTTAGGGACTATAATGGGCCAGTGTCAGGACCCCGATTCTAGGTCATACCGATCTAGCCTGTAACACCTCATATCACTTTGCGGCCTCACGCACGGTATTCCCACGGGTGTCTCCTTACCATGGCTCGGGACTGTTTGCGCCTTTTGGCTCACGTATATGATAGTGTCGCTAGCATCCATATGACAAAGAACCCGGGCCGACATGACTAGTCATGAACCCAAAGTGGCACTATCTTACGGAGACAGGCATACATGAATCAACATCGAGCATGTCGGTCAGCAGCGTGCGAATCCGGGCTGTAGCACTGGGCTAACAGGACTCTAATTAACCGGGCTGTAGGAGGCTAGGTAGGACTTCGGATGTCACCACGTGACATTTCCCCGAAGGGACAGACACAGGAATGAACTGAATCACATGCCGGCCAGTCAAGTGTTCCAGAGCAGTAGTGCTGGGCTAGCAGGACTCCGGTGAACCGGGCTGTAGCGGACTACTATAGCTCATGGAAGCACAAGACTACATTTCCCCATAAGAGAGGCTACCAAGGATAAACAACTAGGTTGTCGGATCCCACACATACCAAGCATTTCAATCATACACACAATATGATCAACATGTGCAATACAACATGGCATCACAACAAGACTCTACGACTCAAAGTATTTATTCATTAGGCTCCGAAGAGCCAGATAAAACAAACATGAGTCTCATGACCCAACATTCAGAGCATACAAGTCAAAGCACATGCGGAAGCTTAACATGTACGAGTACAGACTTCTACAAATGAAAAAGGCTGAGAAGCCTGACTATCTACCAGATCCTGCCGAGGGCACAAGATCGTAGCTGAGGTATCAAGCTAAACGTCTAAGTCCAGCGGAACTACTAGTGAGGCTGCCATCTCTCTGCAAGACATAAATTAAGCAATCGTGGGTACTAATGTACCCAGCACAACTTACATCAGAACTAACTACATATGCATTGGTATCAATAAAGGGGTGGTGGAGTTTGACTGCGGCAAGCCAGCTTTGATTCAGTTGCTAACCTGAACTACGACTGCAAGTAACTCTTTGAGGTGGTGCACACGAGTCCACATATTCACCATATCAATACACTACTATGGATTCGCTCCCGTCTCCCTACGAGAATGCCATCCATAGCACTCACGCTTATCTTGCGCATTTTAGAGTATCCTCTTTCACTTGTCTATGAACTATGCAAGGGGTCCAAGTTTCCATATGCAAGGAATCCGGCTATTCGAATAGATAATGATAACCCTGCAGGGGTGTACTTCTTCACACACGCTCTCACCACTTATCACCATGTACACGTCATGTATCTCGGCAACCTTCAAGCGGAAGCCTGGCGAGGGTGTCGGCCGCGACCTGACTAACCACACAAGTCTCTCGTCTAGGTTTATCGCCTATTCGGGTTCCATCCTCAAGGAGATCCGGCGGGGGTGTCGCTCACGGCCCCAAACGATGTTTATAGGGTTCCAAGCCCACCATCCGGGTGCCACTTGGTACACCGGGTCACTGTGCCTAGTCTGTCCCAAGCCAACCTGTACCAGGTGCCACGTTGTAGACAGTAACACTACCTACAAACACTAGAAACTAGTTGCAACTCCTGGACAGAGATCGAGTTGATTAATAAGTCGAGAGGGGTCGAGTTACCGGAACCCAATGTGTGGTAGTAACTGTTCATGGATCACAAACACATAACTCAGTTCCTGAGGACGGCTGCAATGAGACAACCCACCATGTACTCCTACATGGCCTCTCACCGCTACCTTTACCAAATCGTGTTCACACACTTATCTCACACACAGTAGGACATGTTCATCACCATTCCAATTCATTCCTGATGAATCAGACCTGACTCAAATCTAAGCAATAGTAGGCATGACAAACAAGCATGAATGAGTAGGCACATCAGGGCTCAAACAACTCCTACTCATGCTAGTGGGTTTCATCTATTTACTGTGGCAATGACAGGTCATGCAGGGGAAAGGGGTTCAACTACCGCAACATGTAACAGTTGAATCGTTATTGTCCTAATGCAGTAAAGGAGAGCAGGAGCAAGAGAGTGGGATTGTATCGGAATGAACAAGGGGGTTTTGCTTTCCTGGCACTTGTGAAGATAGTATAGCTCTTCATCGATGTCATCGAATTCATCGCTGGATCAACGTCTACTGAGGGGGGACAAACACCGGCAACTGAGAAAGAACACAATCAACACATGACGATATGCAACAATATGATGCATGCTATGACACGGCAATATGAATGTGTTTTGGGCTAATGCAAGCTAAAATATATTGAAATTAGTCCATTTGAACCAAAGATTCAAATGCAAACACATTTTATGAAGTCATATTAGTGCATTAACTTGTTTCACCTAAACAGCAAGGTTAAAGTGTTCTAACATGCATGAAACTAGTATAGATGGAAAGAATGGATTTTTCTGATCATTTTTCATATATAATTTATTTCAATCTGAGTTATAGATTATTTTCTTTGAATTTTTGAAGTTTTGGACATTTTCTGAAAATAAATAAATCAAATAGATTTATTTAAAATCCAGAAAAGCATTACTGCGTCAGCCTGATGTCAAAATGACATCATTGGGTCAACAGCATCAGCCCAGGTCAAACCTGACGCTGGGACCCACTGGTCAGTGACTAGGCTAATTAACAGAGACTGTTAGTGCTAATTTAATCCTAACTAAAAGTGTCAGTGGGGGATGGGCCCACATGTCAGTAAGCCAGGGGGTCAAACTGTGGTCAACCCCGGTCAGTGGGGTGAAACCCACCGGTGATGTGACGCCGGTGAGGCCAAACACGGCGGAGAGCTGCGGGATTACACCTCTGGTGACCAAACCAACGGCGGAGGCCATCTACGTAACGAGGAGGCTCGGCTGCATCGACTGGTGCCATCGGTTTCGCCGGACGTGGCCTGGAACAAACACGGAGTCCACTCCCGCGGTGGCCGCAGTTCGGGCGAGGTTGGAAATGGTGTTGTGGGGCACGTCGGGGCGAATGACTCGGTGCTACGGCCTCCTGGTGATGTGCTGAGCACGGTGACGCGCTCGGTTTCGAGCTTACGCGTATGTGGCCATGACGGTGGCATGGCCGGTGGAGCCGAGCTCTCGGCCATGATGGCCAATGGGGTTAGGGGGCATCTCAAGCGACGTGGCTAGGGGGGAGGAAGAGGAGCTCACGGCGAGTGCAGCGGTGGCCTCGGCGTGCTCAGGGAAGCACCGGAGTGAGCGGGGTGGCGAGAGGCATCTCCGGCGGCCGGCGACGAAGATGATGAAGATGGCGTCGATGCAGGGCCTCCGGTGAGGCGTGGATGGATGGAGAGGACGAGGGAGGCGTGGCGATGCTCGTGGACACATCGAGGAAGCGAGGGGGAGGCCGTGGCTGCGGCAGCGGCGAGCGGCGGCAACGAGCTCCGCTCGGTGGGGAGGAGAGAGGGAGCCAGAGGAGGGGGGAGAGGTCCAGGGGAAGAGGGGAGCGGTGCAGGGGGTGTGTGGCGTCACGAAAGACATCCAGGGGGAGGAGGGGGCAACCAGGCAGGGAGGAGGTGGCTGGCGCATGCCGGCGCGCCGCGGGCACACGCCCTCTGCCTACTGGCGTGAGGAGGAAGGCGACAGAGGGCTGCGGTGGTGGGCTGGACCGGCCACTGGGGCCGCTAGGTAAGCCCAGGTGAGGTTCCTTCTCTCTCTCTTTCCTAATTTAGTTATTGTTTTCTATTTTTCTGTAATTGTTTTGACTTAATAAAATGCTAAGGCATTTTCAAAAACCCTGAAAATAATTGTGGCACTTTTGAAGATATTTCCAATAGCCCTCAACCACTTTCAAAATTATTTGGGCATTTTAATTATTTATAGCAATTAAATGCCCAAATTCAAACACTTTATGAATTCATTCAAAAATCCAAAGTGACCTAGGAAAATGTGCACCATTTTCGGCAGAGGTTCTAGACCAATTCAAAAATGATGAACTTTTCCAAAGGAATTTTGGGTTCATTGAAAATGAATTTTTATTTGAACCTAGTTGGATTCATCTGTGCTAGGGTTTCAACAGTCCCCATTTCAAGTTTCCGAGAAGTTTAAACATGATGCAAGATGATGATGCAATGACAAGCAAGGCCAAGATAGGGCTGTGACAACTCGCCCCCACTAAACAAGAATCTCATCCCGAGATTCAAGCGTAGGGTAAGATGAAGGGGGAACACAAACTAATATAATCTTCATGATCCAGGTTGCATTTCATAAAGGCGTTGATTCAATCACCATCTTTGTCTCGTCCTCTTGCTCTGAGAACTCTAGCCAACATGACAACGAGAGGAAAAGGAAACTCTGGAAGGATCGATCTTCTCGAAGATCGAACAACTCAGGATCAACTCACAGAATGATACATAGCAACATCTCTCGAGCTGAGACACGAAGCACACATCTAGAGGGATGGAGTGGAACAGATGACGAGGGTTCACTAGGTAGACAACAATTCCACACCTAAGAGGGGAGTGAACGGTGGTCAATGTAGCGAGGATTTGAGTTGCCATGATACCATAACGAGACACCCTAGAGAAGGATGACTCGTAGAATTATCCCTTAAGTGGCAAAAAGAATTACTTTTGATTCTGAGATCATTGAAACTCTCTATACCAGCCTAAGGAAAATCACAAACGACCGTTTGAAGGAGTTCGGAAGAACGACACACTCGGGCTAGAATGGATGATGTGTACTACCTTGTTGAAGACAATGAAATGGATGATTTCTGCTTATCATCGAAAATGGATGGGAGTCATGATAAGTCCACCTTTAAAGATGAAACTGGACAGCCACTGCTGAGAAGGGGAAGCCCATGGAAAATTGGCACGATGGGGTGTAAGCTGGGAACAAAATGCAAATGTTGGGAATGTTCCAACCATCATATCGGCCTGAGATTCAGATCTGGTTGGTGTTATGATATTCCAGACTCATCAAGTCTAGAAAGAAAATGGAAGTTTGCAACACAAATCAATGAGATGACGTTGCGATATTCTCGGGGAGTGAACTACGATAGCAAGCTCGACATCATGAGCTGGTTCTGCTACATACATGTGAACACATTGTCCAAGACAAGCATGACCACATAGTAGTCTTACAACAAAACACTAGCGAGTTCTGATTGGGAACCATCATTGCAGAGAGTGAAGTCCTACGCATGTACCTTTGGGTCCTTAAGGGTTAGCACTTAAGAACTTCTTTTCCTTGAACAAACCAATCAGTGGCTTGGTGTGCTAGGAAACACATATGGAGTGGAGGCGGCCAACCTATCAAACCATAGAGTACTTCGCACATATGCGTGACTAACTTGGTATGATTCCAGAGGGAGCGAAAATAAGCTTTCTCGAATTCATGGCGGCAACTTACATCTAGTGCATGTGAATTAGAGGAAGTCACTTCTTTCATCCAAACATATACCTCGTGAGCGGAACACGAAGGCATTGTTTACAAAGTTTCCAACACTATCTTAATGTCAACAAAATCATGGAGAGGATAAGGATGTTTTCAATGGGCTCAACAACAACTCATCCAGTTTCCATAAAAATGGAATCCCACGACTATGTGAACAAGGAGATAGTATTGGTCAGACACAAAAGATATAATGGTGTATGACTTGACGATAGCCCATACTCAAGTCAAAGTTTTGACAAGGCAATAGATCCAACAACTGATCACGAGGACCAATCGATGGAGATATCATCTCTCTTCTACACACACACACACACAAAAAAAGATATCCCTTAACATGAACTAAGTCAGACAAGCTTTTATCTTCCAACTCTCCAAGTTGTTGTTTGGCTTAACCAACTAGCTCAGGGGTATCCCACAAAGATTCCTGGAGAATGGGTGGTTTGGAGGAAAAACGAACATGATCACGAACTAAACATAGCGGTCAGGTGACGACCTGGTAATACTTCCGAGAAGATATTCGAAACATCATGAACCACCGATATGTTACTAAGCTCATGACCAATCTTGCTTTTCAGGGAAAGACGATATGATCAAATGTGCGAGGATTTGACAAAATCCTAACTCATCAATCGAAGAGTGCACCAGAAATAAGGACTAGGTAGCACAATCTATCTTAGAACGATGATTCAATAACCAACACGCTAAGAATGAAATTATTGTCCTTTAACTTCAAAGCAACAAGGCTGCTAGGAGTATTGATTTCACACATCACGATTCACTTGTCGGCATTCCAGTTACAATAACACGGGAACCGAGGAATGAACAATGATAGCAAGAAGTATCACTGCGTCAAGAATTTATAAGAGGTGGTGCAATTCCCACGACATTCTTGATATAAAGATGGTAATACCCCAAGGTAGAACAGAACAAAAACTGGATTGGCATTTTGATCTGTGGAATACAACTACTTTGACCCAATCCTAGAAATGGATGAGGTATTGGGGTTTGTTTCTCCTAGTCATTCCGGAATAGAATGGCTTGACGGACCACAAGAATAATAGGCATCAATGGACACAATCGCACACATACTCTTGACTATCAATTGATAGAAAAGGTTGGAATATAACTCAAGGGGGACAACTCAGAGAACATATGATTATTTGACTTGTGGATGCATAGATTAGTATGTCGAGCAAAGCTCAACATTTCTTCCGGGTAACCCATGCAGAAAGGTAGAAGTGGCAGATTCACAATGCAGAGTGGAGAACTCATCAAGAGCACTCTTAATGTGATGTTTTGGTTCAACAAGGAACTTCAGCCAAGGATGGTTCATGGTATTTGGAAGAATGATATACCACAGACCCCGGAGACTATCACAAGGTCACTAATATCCTAAAGGAACTAGCAAACACTATCAACATGAGGTAAGTAGAGTAAGTCTTGGGCTCAAGAACCCAGAAATAGAATGCCTACATACTAAATAACATCACGGGATGCTTTCAAGAAAGGTGGCCAGAATTATCACACAGGGGATATAAAGCATTGCTAGATTAGTGGGTGGTTCGCTAGAATGCCTAGGGTCATAATACTAGCTCCAACATATATGTCAAGGAAATGGAGTACCTCAACGGACCGATTAGTGTGCTTAATCTGGCCCAAAGGACATCGGAAACAGGATGAAGAGATTTGCAAATGAATCAAACTGTTTAGAAACCTGGGATGACTCGGACAGCATAACAGCTGTAATTTCTCAAAAGATTTGAGACAACCTGCAAAAATGGAGGCATAACCACTTACATCACAATATCAAGGTTCTGGTCCAACTGACAACATACTAAAAGTAGTAGAAACTGAACTGAGGCCTGGAATCAACAATCCTAAGATTCTACGGATTAGTAACACGTGATCCTGAGAGATAGAAGAGAAGCCTAGATCTTAACCCCGCAGAAAAGAAGAGGTTGACTCAGAGCAGAAGGGCATAAGGTAAAGGAGTAAAAGAGCCTTGCGTTCCCATCCACAATCAATTCCCTTATATAACTAAAGCATTTCTAGACACGACTTCGACCAGCTTGGCTTGGTAATCCTACAGGCAGTCAGGCTCTGATACCAAAGCTGTCGGGACCCCGATTATAGGTCACACCGATCTAGCCTGTAACACCTCATATCACTTTGCGGCCTCACTCACGGTATTCCCACGGGTGTCGCCTTACCATGGCCCGGGACCGTTTGCGCCTTTTGGCTCATGTATATGATAGTGTCGCTAGCATCCATATGACAAAGAACCCGGGCCGACATGACTAGTTGTGAACCCAAAGTGGCACTAACTTATAGAGACAGGCATACATGAGTCAACATCGAGCATGTCGGTCAACAGCGTGCGAATCCAGGCTGTAGCACTGGGCTAACAGGACTCCGGTTAACCGGGCTGTAGCAGGCTAGGCAGGACTCCGGATGTCACCGCGTGACATTTCCCCGAAGGGACAGACACAGGAACAATATGCTCAACATGTGCAATACAACATGGCATCACAACAAGACTCTACGACTTAGAGTATTTATTCATTAGGCTCCGAAGAGCTAGATAAAACAGACATGAGTTTCATGACCCAACATTCAGAGCATACAAGTCAAAGCACATGCGGAAGCTTAACATGTCTGAGTACAGACTTCTACAAATGAAAAATGCTGAGAAGCCTGACTATCTACCAGATCTTGCCGAGGGCACAAGATCGTAGCTGAGGTATCAAGCTAAACGTCGAAGTCCACCCGGAACTACTAGCGAGACTGACGTCTCTCTGCAGAACATAAATTAAGCAAACGTGAGTACAAATGTACCCAGCAAGACTTACATCAGAACTAACTACATATGCATCAATATCAATAAAGGGGTGGTGGAGTTTGACTGCAGCAAGCCAGCTTTGACTCAGTGGCTAACCTGAACTACGACTGCAAGTAACTCTTTGAGGTGGCGCACACGAGTCCACATATTCACCATATCAATACACCACTATGGATTCGCTCCCGTCTCCCTACGAGAATGCCATCCATAGCACTCACGCTTATCTTGCACATTTCAGAGTATCCACTTTCACTTGTCTATGAACTATGCAAGGGGTCCAAGTTTCCATATCCGAGGAATCCGACTATTCGAATAGATAATGATAACCCTGCAGGGGTGTACTTCTTCACACATGCTCTCACCACTTATCACCATGTACACGTCATGTATCTCGGTAACCTTCAAGCGGAAGCCTGGCGAGGGTGTCGGCCACGACCTGACTAACCACACAAGTCTCTCGTCCAGGTTTATCGCCTATTCGGGTTCCATCCGCAAGGAGATCCGGCCGGGGTGTTGCTCACGGCCCCAAACGATGTGTACAGGGTTCCAAGCCCACCATCCGGGTGCCACTTGGTACACCGGGCCACTGTGCCTAGTCTGTTCCAAGCCCACCTGTACCGGGTGCCACTTGGTAGACTACTAACACTACCTACAAACACCAGAAACTAGTTGCAACTCCTGGACATAGATCGACTTGATTAATAAGTCGAGAGGGGTCGAGTTACCGAAACCCAATGTGTGGTACTAACTGTTCATGGATCACAAACACAGAAATCAGTTCCTGAGGATGGATGGAATGAGACAACCCACCATGTACTCCTACATGGCCTCTCACCGCTACCTTTAACAAATCGTGTTCACACATTTAGCTCACACACAGTAGGACATGTTCATCACCATTCCAATTCATTCCCGATGAATCATACCTGACTCAACTCTAAGCAATAGCAGGCATGATAAACAAGCATGAATGAGTAGGCACATCAGGGATCAAACAACTCCTACTCATGCTAGTGGGTTTCATCTATTTACTGTGGCAATGACAGGTCATGCAGGGGAAAGGGGTTCAACTACCGCAGCATGTAACAGTTGAATCGTTGTTGTCCTAATGCAGTAAAGGAGAGCAGGAGCGATAGAGTGGTATTGTATCGTAATGAACAAGGGGGTTTTGCTTGCCTGGCACTTCTGAAGATAGTATAGCTCTTCATCGGTTTCACCGATTCATCGCTGGATCAACGTCTACTAAGGGGGGACAAACACCGTCAACTGAGAAAGAACACAATCAACACATGACGATATGGAACAATATGATGCATGCTATGACATGGCAATATGAATGTGTTTTGGGCTAATGCAAGCTAGAATATATTGAAATGAGTCCATTTGAACCAAAGATTCAAATGCAAACCCATTTTATGAAGTCATATTAGTGCATTAACTTGTTTCACCTAAACCGCACGGTTAAATTGTTCTAACATGCATAAAACTAGTACAGATCGAAACATTGGGTTTTTCTGATCATTTTTCATATATAATTTATTTCAATCTGAGTTATAGATTATTTTCTATGAATTTTTGAAGTTTTGGACATTTTCGGAAAATAAATAAATCAAGTAGATTTATTTAAAATCCAGAAAAGCATTACTGCGTCAGCCTGACATCAGAATGACGTCATCGGGTCAACAGTGTCAGCCCAGGTCAAACCTGACGCTTGGACCCACTAGTCAGTGACTAGGCTAATTAACAAAGACTGTTAGTGTTAATTTAATCCTAACTAAAAGTGTCAGTGGGGGATGGGCCCATATGTCAGTGACCTAGGGGGGTCAAACTGTGGTCAACCCTGGTCAATGGGGTGAAACCCACCGGCGATGTGATGCCGGCGAGGCCAAACGCGGTGGAGAGCTGCGGGATTGCACCTCCGGCGACCAAACCAACGGCGGAGGCCATCTACGTAACGAGGAGGCTCAGCCACATCGACTGGTGCCACCGGTTTCGCCGGAGGTGGCCTGGAACAAAGGCGGCGTCCACTCCCGTGGCGGCCAGAGTTTGGGCGAGGTTAGAAATGGTGCTGTGGGGCACAGCGGGGCGAACGGCTGGGTGCTACGGTCTCCTGGTGATGTGATGAGCATGGTGACGCACTCGGTTTTGAGCTTACGCGTCTGTGGCCACAACAGCGGCATGGCCAGCGGAGCCGAGCTCTCGGCCATGATGGCCAACGGGGTTAAGGGGCAGCTCGAGCGACATGGCTAGGGGAGAAGGAAGAGGAACTCACGGCGAGTGCAGCGGTGGCCTCGGCGTGCTCGGGGAAGCACCAGAGCGAGCGGGGCGGCGAGAGGCATCTCCGGTGGGCGGCGATCAAAATGATGAAGATGGCGTCGATGCAGGGCCTCCGGCGAGGCGTGGATGGACGGAGAGGATGAGGGAGGCGTGGCGATGCTCGTGGACACGTCGGCGAAGCGAGGGGGAGGCGGTGGCTGCGGCAGCAGTGAGCGGCGGCGACGAGCTCTGCTCGATGTGGAGGAGAGAGGGAGCCAGAGGAGGGGGAGAGGTCCAGGGGAAGAGGGGAGCGGTGCAGGGGGTGCGTGGCGTCACGAGAGACATCCAACGGGAGGATGGTGCAGCCAGGCAGGGAGGAGGTGGCTGGCGCGTGCCGGCGTGCCGCGAGCACACCCCCTCTGCCTACTGGCGCGAGGAGGAAGGCGACAGAGGGCTGCGGTGGTGGGCTGGGCCGGCCACTGGGGCCGCTAGGTAAGCCCAGGTGAGGTTCCTTCTCTCTCTCTTTCCTAATTTAGTTACTGTTTTCTATTTTTCTGTAATTGTTTTGACTTAATAAAATGCTAAGGCCCGCGATGCTAGGGTTTCAACAGTCCCCATTTCAAGTTTCTGAGAAGTTTAAACATGATGCAAGATGATGATGCAATGACAAGCAAGGCCAAGCTAGGGCTGTGACAGCCGGCCCAGCTAAAGGCCCACAAGATTTTGAAGGCCATAATGGGCCGGCCCAGCTAAAGGCCCGCGAGATTTTGTGGACCATAGTGGGCCGGCCCAGCTAAAGGCCCACAAGATTTTGCGGACCATAATGGGCCGGCCCAGCTAAAGGCCCACAAGATTTCGCCGACCATAATGGGCCGGCCCAGCTGAAGGCCCAAAAGATTTTGATGACACTAGTAGGCTGGCCCATTAACAGGCTGCCATTTTTTGGGCCAAATGCTGGTCCATATTTGATCCGGTCCATTAACAGTCTGCCACATTCCGGGCCTAATAAATGCCCATATGAGATCTGGCCCGTTAAAAGCCTACCATGTTCTGGGCCAAATTATGGCCCAGATCAGGTCCGACCCTTTGAGAGGCTTTGAGCAAAATTATGGCCCATATCAGATTCGGCCCGTCAACTAGACGCTATGCTTTTGGGCCCACTTGATAAAAGGCCCATTTAGTAATTTGGCTAGATATTAGTTTCGGCCTGTTAAAGGCACGTTTAACATTTCGGCCCTATATATATTTCGGCCCTATATATATTTCGGCCTGTTAAAAGCCCGTTATATAGTTGGGCCTAACTACGGCCCCGTTTGCACCCGGCCTGCTCAGAGATGATAATCTGATTGGGCCAAACAAGGACCGAGACAATTTTGGCCTGTTATAATCTCATTATTTGATTGGCACAATCATGGGCCGGGGTCTATTTCGGCCTTCTGCCAGCCCATGAGCTGTTCGGCACTTTCCAAGCCCAACCTACTTTTCAGCCTCCTAAAGCCCATTGAGTTTTCTTGGGAAAATAGGGCCGGCGGTTTACTCGGCCTATTAGAGGTCCGAATCTACTAGTGGGCTAGTTTACATTTAGGCCTATTAATGGAACAAGATGACGGGGCCCATGATGCGGATCATACATAGCGATTTGCATGACGGCCCGATTATGTACCATAATTTTACGGTTTGGTCGGTTTACTGCGAAGACAAGATATATATACAGTGAAATAACTGCAGCATCATGAATAAGAAAAAAACCTAGACTATACAATGAAGAAATTACGACCTTACATCCACTGGGCATCAAAGTTCGCCACTATGATAATAAAGCACAAGCAGGCAGCAGATTACATACACTGGGCATCGAAGATCGCCACCAGTGCAATTAAACACGCCGACAAAATAATATACAAAACTGACAGCACTTCAATAGAGTTCAAGAAAGGTTATCCCTGCTCGGGAGCTGCAGCACAAGCAGCTGAGCAAGCTGATGAGACTTCACTTGTTTGACACTTATATCCTCCTCACACTGAAAGATAAACAAGCAGACATATGATAGGTTTTGCACATATAAGTATCAGTGCTGACAATTCATCACATTTCTTACTAACGAATAAAGTGACATAGTTTAAAATAGCATTAACACAATATGGTATTGTTCGGGTCAAGACATGGCAGGAAATGACATTGTGAAGGAGTTGGCAGCTTCACGACACCACTAAATTACAGATCAAGAACTCATAAGTATCAATGGTTAGTGTGTTGTATTTTTATCCCATTTTAGATTGGCAAAATAAGATCACTTGCTCTGTATAGTTTAATTTTCATGGTATGAAGAAGGAACTTGGTTGTACAAGTGAAAACTTAAATTGAGAAGGACAAACTTTTGTTTATGAAGTACATAATAAACTTTAAACATGCAATTTGATGCAAACACCAAAAATAAACAGTTGTTGCAGTCATGCCTAACCAAATATACACAACAAAGTTTGAAGGCTTGAGAAGGACAAACTTACATTATTGGTGAAGGCAGGCTCTATAAAGCCCTTTGTCCATGCTAATGGGGGGCAATTCAAGAATTTTACCACAGAATCTTCTTCATAAGCATTGCCTTTATTCTACGTTTTGTTAAGAGTAAATATAGATGTGACAATATAAGAAAAAATGGAGAATATTTAGGATAATATGAAGAGTGATTCTACATAACCAAGTAGCTATAAATGTAAGTACAGCGATACAGGCAAAAGGTATAGCCAAGAGCAATGCAGAGCTAAACTTCTTCAGTACCATCGGTGTTATCCAACCTTATGGTAAGAGTAAATATAGATCTTATGTGTAGAAAATGGAGGGCAAAGGAAAATAAGCTGCAGAGTGATGGTACATGAACAACTACTTGTCAATATAAGTACACTGATAAAGGACAGCAGGTACTTACAAGAACAATGCAGAGCTAAAAAAATTCATTGGCATTGGATATATTCTACACTAATGTAACCATTTATACAGATCGGATAATTTGGAGAGAACAATTGATAAGTAAGCTATCATGCATACTGCTGTCACATAATGAACCAGGTATGTATGCAAGTACAGTGATACAGGACAACAGGTATTAACAAGAGCAAAGTAGCGGGCAACATATTTGTGATATCTTGTCATTCTTTTCAAACTAGAATTCCTTTTCGAGCAGATTTCCTGCAAAAAAGATCCGTAAGGCACATGCGGAAAAGTGGAAGTTCAAATTGTGATGCGATATCATAGACAGTACCTTATCCTCACAACAAGACCAGTGCATAACAAGGTTTTTCCATTCAATGTCTTCTAAATTTAGCACAGGAGACTTCACCAAAAATTCATTTATAGACTTGCCATCAAAGTGTGATTTCCTCAGGTAACACTGATACTGCTGCAATGCTTCCTTGAAAAGCGCAAGCAAGCTTTGCTCATCATTACTATCCAGATTGACCCTCGCCTACTTACAACAATTTAATGTAAATCATTGATGTGTTCAATCAGCGCAAAACAGGAAAATAATCACCATGAATAATAGCACTTACACGTAAGTGGGACAGGAAGATGTGAAAATGGTGTTTATCTTCACTATAATCTTCCCATAATGGGAATATATGCACGTAGTCCCTAACAACATTGAAAGCATTGTCTTTTAAACTAGGAATAACTGGAATGGGGTTCCAATCTGTAGGATTTGGCCATCTCTACAGTTGGGATAGGTCTTCGGCCGGTGGACTTGCTGTACTTTTTGCTGGCGTGGGATTTTTCTGTGGTACGGTTGTTGCTATGGCAACTGAAATCGACATACCTTTTGCTGGAGTGCAGGTCCTGTGTGGTGGGGCTAGTGGTCTGGCTAGTGAAGTATGGGTACAGTCTGCTGGAGTCGGTCCTATGTTTTGTGTCACTGGTTGTACAGCCAATATAAGTGGGGTGTTGTCTGATTTCTCCGGCACAACCATGTTTTTCAAGGACTTTGCTGGTGATCCTTTAGGTTCGGCAATCACCCTCTTCCTTTTTGATGTCTGATGCACAAGAACAACATTTGAGTGGAAAAACATGGTATGCTGACAGATGGAATATGTATTGATAATAGATGGGCATAGCATCTCGACATATATGATGAGTAAACTAAGCAGATGGCGGTGCAACAAAGTAGAAGAAATGCAAGACAACATATGTAAGATATGTGCAATCAATAAAACATTGCCAAATTAGAACAGACACCTTGATGGGTGAACAGGATAGGCCGTCTTCCTTTGACTCCTCGAGGTTAGAATAGTCATTAGGATCATATTCTAAATAATAATCAACAAGTGGGGAGCGTATGAGTTTCATTGCATCCAGAATGGCACTCAATGCCTTGGTGCCAATTTTGTAAGTTATTGTAGTGTTTAACTTCAAGAGTGGACTGCTGCTAGTGCAACACAAAGCAGCTACATAGATCATAGTGTAGATATAATGGGAAAACTGTAGGCATCAGAGTAAAATTAGCAAAGTGGAACTTGCTGGAATATATGTGCTAGTATTGCCGGTACGGTTAGAAAGGCTTCAGATACCATCTCTCTTCAACTGCAGGTGCGGTACTGTTAATATCCGTGTAACTCTCAAAGGCGACACAGCTCCCCGCATTTCCTTGCTATTCTTATAGGATTCAAGTGGGCAGGCCACTACAAATCCTATTCCCATGTTTAAAAAATCCTACGAATCAAAGAGGCCCGAAGAGTTCAAATTGTCCATCACAACCAACTGTATAGACCTCTACACTGCAAATGTCCCTGCTCATCTTCACTACAAGGAACATAATGTACTACTATCATACTCCCTCCATTCCAAAATATAAGTCTTGGTAGAGATTTCCACTATGGATCACATACAGATGTATCCAGATACATTTTAGAGTGTATATTCACTCATTTTGCTCCATATGTAGTCCATGGTGGAATCTATACAAAGACTTGCATTTAGGAATGGAGAGAGTACTTATTAAAGAAGAACGGAAGAGGAACATGCTAAAGAAGAGCAAGCAGATTTTGAATAATAAAATGTTCGTTGCGTAGTGCCCACACATGATGAACCAGAGTGCATTAAGAAAGCAACTCCCTGCTATCTCTCTATATGTGGTGCACGTGCTTTTCAAAAATAAAGTAGGAACATTAGCTGACCAATCAAATGTTATCTATTTTAGTAATATCAGCATCATATCCGATTTGTACTTGAGCAACAAGTTTGGAATTATGAGTGGTACGTTATTTAGCTTGATGGATTCAGGAGTAGTGCTAAGCAGGTACGATGATGGTAATGAATATAAAGGCATGTCTGCATGCAAGTCGCGTGACTTTTGTCATTTGGGTCAGTCGACCATTTCAGACCTATCCTACGTCTCCTAACCCTTCTTCTTCCTTGTCTCTGATTCTTCCCATACAGAACACCGCACGGGCCACCGGCCGAACCACCGGCCCCCACCGCCTGTGTTCCTCCGCCACCCCACCCCCCACCCCC